>NC_051067.1:115188158-115315031 GCF_004664715.2 Peromyscus leucopus | reverse complement strand
AGATCACGAAACAAGGGACTACTGATTCTTGCCAAAACAAGTGTGGTTATGGCTTTATCAAAAGGCATCTTCTGAGGCCAGGACAATATGGCCCCATCCTGAAGTGGCCTTCGCATCCGGAAAAGGTACGGTGCCCTTTTCTTCAAAGCAGCTTAACAGGCAGAGGGCCGATGGATTCTGTTGTACAATGGAACAGCAGCTGAAAGCTCATGCCTCTCAAAAGTAGACTGGCATTTAATAGAGGGATGTGGAGAAGAAGGGGATGCTGAGATGAAGCCATATATACACAGCCAAGAAGAATGGACAGCTGAATTTAAAAACTGTCAACAATTTCCAGAATTTAAAATCCTGAATCATGACAGGACACTAGTGGAATTCAGGTGTTTCTGGTACATGGACTGCTCTCACCCAATGTGAGGTTGAACTGTTGACCTTGTGTACATCCTACTTCACAAATGAGTCTGTCAGATACACTAAGCCTATAGGCTGAAGATGATGCCCCAACACTGCGGAGAAACCTCAGGTGACTGCCAGGCAGCTGGCTGTTTCTGTCAACTCACAAAATTTTTTGGAAGTTGCTTGCATGCACTTCCTGTTTTTATTTTTGTTAGCTAATATTATTCCCTTCTTGGGTCTCTGAGGGAGTTGAAGATTAGTTAGTTATGGTTGAAGATTAGTTAGTTATAGTTGAAAATTAATTAGGATAGAAAGTGCATTAGATACATCTTGGATTTACCAAAATAGGATAGATAATGGAATTATTTTCTCTGATTTGTCAAATACCTGTTTAGGTATTTATTACTTGTATATATTGTATATAGTTATTGTACTTTTGTATATAGTTTTTCTTTTGTTAGTTATAACCTTTTGCTTTCTTTTTCTTTTTATTAAAATAGAAAAGGGGAAATGTGGTGGTAATCTAATTGTACTGAATTATTATTTTGATTGTATGTTAATAAATAAAGTTGTCTGGGGGTCAGAGCTATTAGAGCCATAGCAAGAGTGTGGCGGTGGTGGCACACGCCTTTAATCCCATAAGATCTCTGTGTGTTCAGGGTCAGAGCTATTAGAGCCATAGCAAGAGTGTGGCGGTGGTGGCACACGCCTTTAATCCCATAAGATCTCTGTGTGTTCAGGGATACAGTCAGCATTGGAGACATATACCTTTAAGACCTAGGGGGCTGTACATTCAGACAGTGACGAGGCAGTCATGTGTTTGGGTTTACAACCAATGAGAAGGCAGAACAACATACTTTAAAAAAACTAACCGACAGGAAGTAGGTCTCTTTTCGCGAAGCTGGGACAGCAGAAGGAAGGGTGAGATTTAGCTCTGAGCTCTGACCTCTTGGCTTTCTCTTTTACATTGTTTCTGTGTTTCTTATTTAATAAGACGGTTGGTTACATCAACATCAGATGTGGTGGTATTGTGTTTTCCAAAATATTGTGTATTCTAATAAATTTATCTGGGGTCAGAGAACAGGCAGCCACTAGATACAAAGGCTAGAAAATGGTGGCAGTCACACCTTTAATCCTAGCATTCCAGAGATAGAAATTCCTCTGGATCTCTGTGAGTTCAAGGCCACATTGGAAATAGCCAAGCATGGTGACATGCCTTTAATCCCAGAAGGCCAGCCTTTAATCCCAGGGAGTGGTGGTAGAAAGCAGGAAGATATATAAGGCGTGAGGACCAGAAACTAGCGGCATTTGGCTGGTTAGGCATTTGGCTGGTTAAGTATTTGGCTGGTTAAGCATGTGGCTGGTTAAGCATTCAGGCTTTTGAGCAGTAATTCAGCTGAGACCCATTCCGGATGAGGACTCAGAGGCCTCCAGTCTGAGGAGACAAGACCAGCTGAGGATCCAGCGAGGTGAGATAGCTGTGGCTTGTCCTGTCCCTCTGATCTACCAGCATGGACCCCAATAACTCACCTAAGGTTTGATTTTATTAATAAGAACTTTTAAGATTGCTGCTACATCTGGCGCCCAACGTTCGTGGTACGAATTCATGAAAAAGCTGTTTGCCTGTGGCCTTGTGAGCTCAGGCCCAAGCTATACTCAGGTGGTTGTGGTGGCGCACACCGGTAGGATTTGCTGAAGGAGACAGAGGCAGGAGGATCCTGAGTTTGAGGCCGGCCTAGGAGGCTTGAGAGAAGCTTTGGCCTGGACTGAGCCACAAACAGTGGTGGGACCATGGAAGCAGTGGCTACTGCTCCACGTTGCCAGTTCCTTCTCATCATGTTGGTGACTGCGGTGATGCTGCTACCTGGAACGAAGGGTTTACTGCTGCTGGTTCAGAGAAGAATTGCCAGGACCATCGTGTTACAAGAAAGCATCGGCAAAGGTCAGTTTGGAAAAGTTTGGCAAGACAAATGGTGGGGAGAAACTGCTGTGAAGATTTCCTGTACTAGGGAAGAATGTTCATGGTTCCGAGAGACAGACATTTATCAGACTGTGATTGCTCCAAACCACAGAGGAGGCAAAAAAAAAAAAAAAAAGTCTGCAGGAAACCATGACCACGCCTAATAGTGACTTTGAAATCTTCAAAAAGATGACAGGATCCCACAACGATGATTCCACATGGACTATGATAAAGCCATTAAGCCGATTAACACCATGGAAAAATCGACTTTGGACTACAAACTGGTCAGGACAATTTGAGGGGACTAGCTGAGATGATACAGCCTGACAGACTACTCGAACAAGGACTTGAAACAAGCCCTGAACTTTCCTATTATGCAGAGACTGGACAAATGATACAGGACTTGATGATTAACCCAAAATTTTCTTTTCAAGATTCCCTAAAGATATCTTTACCCCTAGAAAGCAAAAAGAAAAAGAGAATATAGATATGAGATAGATCATCGAATCTACTCTGAGAAAAAAGATTAAGAAATAATAGGATAAATAGGTAGATCATTGAATCTACACTGAAGAAAAGGGGAAGATATAAAAATGACAAAAGGTAGACTACTGAATGTATTATGAAAAGAAAAAAGAGAATATGGATATGATAAGATAAAAAGGGAGATTATGGAATCTACTTTTAAAAAGGAACTACTTGCTTTAAATAAGATAAGTAATGAAAATTTTTTGGTCTGAGTTTTTCAGATGTTACTGGACTGGACATTGTTAATATATATAATGGAGTTTTTATCTGAATCTGTCAAATGTTAATGGACTAGACATCATTAATGTAATTTTTGGCTGTATATATTGTATATGCTTATTGGATAGTTTTTCTTGTATTAGTTATAAGCTTTTTTAATTTTAGACAAAAAGAGAGGAGATGTGGTGGTATTGTGTTTTCCAAAATATTGTGTATTCTAATAAATTTATCTGGGGTCAGAGAACAGGCAGCCACTAGATACAAAGGCTAGAAAATGGTGGCAGTCACACCTTTAATCCTAGCATTCCAGAGATAGAAATTCCTCTGGATCTCTGTGAGTTCAAGGCCACATTGGAAATAGCCAAGCATGGTGACATGCCTTTAATCCCAGAAGGCCAGCCTTTAATCCCAGGGAGTGGTGGTAGAAAGCAGGAAGATATATAAGGCGTGAGGACCAGAAACTAGCGGCATTTGGCTGGTTAGGCATTTGGCTGGTTAAGTATTTGGCTGGTTAAGCATGTGGCTGGTTAAGCATTCAGGCTTTTGAGCAGTAATTCAGCTGAGACCCATTCCGGATGAGGACTCAGAGGCCTCCAGTCTGAGGAGACAAGACCAGCTGAGGATCCAGCGAGGTGAGATAGCTGTGGCTTGTCCTGTCCCTCTGATCTACCAGCATGGACCCCAATAACTCACCTAAGGTTTGATTTTATTAATAAGAACTTTTAAGATTGCTGCTACAGTTAAGAGCCCTCAATACTTTTCCAGGGACACAGGTTTGGTTCCTAACACCCATGTGAAGAAGCTCATAGCTGACTGTAATTCCAGCTCTAAAGGGTCTAACACCATCTTCCAGATTCTGCAGGTACCTGGACACACTTGGAATGAACTCACATAGACAGACAGACAGACAGACAGACAGACAGAAAACAGACAGATGATACACACACACACACACACACACACACACAGCGAGAGAGAGAGAGAGAGAGAGAGAGAGAGAGAGAGAGAGAGAGAGAGAGAGATACCATATACATAAAAAGTTTAAATCCTTAAAAACACAATTAATCAAAAGAAATAATGCAGCTATTACATTGAAACACAAGGTTAGAAAACATGAAAGGGATGTCAGACAACATAAAGACTATGCTGGTGTCTGGGCTTGTCTCTGGGGAAGATTATGCAACCTGTGGTTTTGACGTGATGATGTTTAAGACTACAAGGATCAAACTTGTAGTAACTAGGTCTATGTACTTTGCAAAACAAGTCAAGTGACATGGTCAAGATCTGTTCCACTGAAAAGGCTGGAGAAGTTCATGAACAGAGTCTGGCACACTATGATGATTGTTGAATAGACGATTGGACAAAGTCATTAAAATTAATATATGACATTTATGGTAATAACTGTACACTCACATAATGGATAAAAATCATAATATGTCAAGTACTTGGAAATTGCATATAAACCTATGCTAGTGTGATAAAATAATTAACATCTGTATTGTGTTTTCATTGTGAGTTTCCTATAGTAAGTCATAATTGTGTTTGAATTTGAGTATGCTATATTATGTATGACAGTACAGACAATAGATCAGGAAAACAAGCAGATTAATAAGAATGTTGATATATTTTTATATTTCTGCACTGTCCACATGAAATGTTTTTTAAAGAATTTTAAAGAAGCTGAATTGTGTAAGGATCTATACTTCAAAAAGATGTCTTCTGGATATGACATGACTTTTGAACTCATGAACACACTGCAGCTGGAATTTCCTGTATTAGATAGTATAAGATTGGGCCCATCGGGCTAGAGAGATGGCTCAGAAGTTAAGAGCAGTGGCTGCTCTTCCAGAGGTCCTGAGTTCAATTCCCAGCAACTACATGATGGCTCACAACCATCTGTAATGAGATCTGGTGCCCTTTTCTGACCTGAAGGGACACATACAGGCACGACACTGTATATATAATAAACAAATGTTAAATAAAAAAGATTGGGTCCATCAACATTTCTTCAAGGATAGGAGAGGGACTCATGACCCACCTCATCCCTGAGGGACTATGACCATTATTGGTTGTTGAGGAAAAAGTGACATTCTTCAATTCTTCATTGGTGTATTTATTGATAAAGTTTCCCATTCTCCAGTAAACAGCCTCTCACTCATGCAGGCACAGGCACACCCAATTAAACTCATTGGGAAACACAAACACACACACACACACACACACACACACACACACACACTCACTCACTCACATGAGTAAGGAGCGAGTAGGAGGGAACATTGCTAGGAAGAAGGGTTTGAACAGAAGAAAGAAAGGTATACAGACAAGGTAATGGATAGAAATGACTAAAATTAATTATATATGTATATAAAACTGTTAAATAATAAATAAATGAAATTTAAATGAAGATTATTTTAAAAAGAAGTTGAACTGGTGCAGGAATATTTCTGTCACTGGTTCTATGAAAGCCAGGAATAAAATAGGTGAAAATGTTGATATTTTTCTGTGTTCTGCTCTGATAGAAAATAGGTAATGCCATCCTGTCTCTTGCTGCCTTCTACACTTTCTTGCTGCCTTCATATTCCTCTGGAGGGAGTGTGCTTGCTGGTTGGCTTGTCATTGTGTACTCCTAGTCATCTCCATATAACTGAGCATATCTAATCGTGTATGAATATTTGGAAACATCATTTTCCTGTAAATTGTTCCAAAGACTTGAAATGAGTAATCTGAGACAACTTTAGATTTAATTATTACATCATTTCTGTCCTGATATTGTACAGATGATAGAAGAAAAACTATGTTATCATTGGGCTTGATTCTTAGAGTGTTTATACTGTTAAATGATGTTCCTAAGCATGACTGATAAGTCCTTTTCTCCATGGTATATTTATAAAGGTAGATTTCATGAAAACCAAATGTGGTTACTTACACTGTAGCCTTTGTCATCATCTTCTAAAATTACCCTAGGAGACATTTGTTGTGGGATATTACATGTTTTACATTTGTTTATTCTGTGGACATTTGTTTAATGATGCAAAGATGTGTTGCATTCTTTTATGTCACAGTTGTTTAACTCTGTGAAGCTGTTCTACTATGCCTGTCTGACATACCTGATTGGTCTAATAAAGAGCTGAATAGCCAATAGCAAGGCAGGAGAAAAGGGAGGTAGGGCTGGAAGGCAGAGAGAATAAATAGGAGAAAATTGGGGCAAAAAGGAAGAAGGAATGAGAAAAGGAGAGAGGACATCAGGGGCCTGCCACCCAGCTACACAGCAAGCCACAGAGTAAGAAGTAATGAGAGATATGCAGAAATAGATAAAGGTAAAAGCCCAGAGGCAAAAGATAGATAAGGTAATTTAAGAGAAGATGGCTAGAAACAAGCCAATCTAAGGCCAGGCATTCATAAGAAAGAATAAGCCTCCATGTGATTTATTTGGGAGCTGGGTGGCAGGTCTCCCAAAGAGTAAAGAGCAGAAAGCCAAAGAGTAAAGAAAAAAAATAACAGACATTAATGAAGAAAAAGGAAGAAAACTGATGTATTTGTATTTGTTAATGGATCTTGATGTATAAGTCTGTGTATGTGTGTTTTTATGTGTGTGCATCTCTGTCACTGTCCATCTGTCACCCTGTCTTCTGTCTCTCTCTGTGTCTCTATCTCTGTCTCTCTTTGTGTGCTTATGCATGTGCATATGCATGTGCACGTGTGTGTGTGTGTGTGTGCGCACACGTGTGTGTGTGTGTGTGTGTGTGTGTGTGTGTGTGTGTGTGTGTGTGTAAGTAATGTTTTTATGTGTTTGGGTGGCTGTGGACAGGGGTCAACACAATCACATTCTTCAATGCTGTCAACCTTAGTTTTTGAGACAGGGTCTTTCCTTGAAGCTGGAACTTATCAATTATGCTAGACTAATTGGCCAATGAAGTCCAAGGCTCTGCCTACCTCTGGCCCCAGCATTTCACTGCACTGGGCTTATTGATGTATATGACATGCCTGGCTTTTCACATGGGTGCTAGGGATCTGAATTCAGTTTGTCAGGGTTGCATGGCAGGCACGTCGCCAGTTTTTCTATCTCCCTAGCTGAAGTGTCTGATTTTTATAACCTTGATTTATACACACAATAGATTACAAATCTAATGCATTTATAAGTGATGCACAACAAATAACGAGAAGAATAACTGCAAATGAACATCCTAGAACACTCTTCCTGAAGTTGTAAAGACACAGTTTGAAGGAAGATATTAGGCCAGGAGAAACAGTGGGTTGTGTTCATTTAGGAGACATTTATAGAAAAGTAATTTCCTTCTAAGATTCCCTTTTATTAAAAAATAAATAAAAACATACTACTTTTTTCAACTAGAGGAGCTAGTCTGAATTTTGGAAAGTAACAAACATATTTTCTTTCCAATTTATTGAAATCTATCTACAATTTGAAATTAATTCTATCATTTTGAACTTCCAGTTTAACCTTCAGCACCAGAGATTAATTCAGGCTCAAGATTGATTTGCAAGTAAATGCACATGGGTAAAATATCTAAGTTTCACATTTGTAACAGTTTATTTGAGAGGTGGGCTGGGAACGATCAGTAGGATAAGTGAATCATTAAATTAAAATAAATATTGTTAATAGATGTGATTAAAATTTTAAACAAATGAACCAAATGGTATGTGAGTTCACACCCATGTATCTCTAATGAACACAGACACCAATTATTGACCATAAATTTGTGTCAAGAAAGTGAATACATAACACATTGAAACTTACAGGTTTTGAGTGTACAAACAAATCATGCAGTTAACTAATTGTATGCAAACCCAGAAAAGTAGGCTTCTTGAATCTGGGCCAGACAGATGGCTCAGTGGCTTAGAGCACTTGTTGCTCTAGCAGAGGACCTGGGTTTAATTTCCAGAACCCACATGGTGGCTCACAAACAGCTATAACTCCAGTCCCAGGGTATCTAAGGTCCTCTTCTAGCCTCTGCAAGCACCAAGCGTGTACATGGTACACATGCATAAATGCAGACAAAACACTCATACATTTAATAGAGTAAATAAACCTGAAAAGAGGGCCTAAATCAAAAGAGACCGCTCTCCATGATACTATGAGTTTCACCATCAGCAAAGGAGAGTGGTCTAGACTGTGTGTCTCCAGCTTCACCAAGTCGTCTTTGTACATGCATGCTCATGCATATTTAAAGGCGTGGTGACAGCTGTGGGCAGAAGCAGCTAAGCTACAACAGTCTAAAACCCTGGAATGAGTCACAAACTTTGCTACTTTTCTAACCTGTTCCTGAGTGTCTGGACCCCAATGAACAGTTTGTAAAGGTCTCGAAGACACCATGAAATAACACAAACAGCTCTATAATGAATTGGAAATCAATAAAGCATTAAAAATGCAAATACATTCTTGTTAATATGATATAATTGTGAGGAACTTTTAGGCATTCAATTACCATTTAACACAAAAGCCTGTAAGGATTTAATTAGGAATCCTTCACCTAATTGAGGTCAAGATTGTTAGCAGTGAATGTCTAATTAGCTTGCTTACAGCAGCTATCTTCTTTGAAACCTCCCTCAGCAGAATTCTTCCTCTACCATATACTTGTTGAAGGACTGAAAACATTGAAGTCCAAATGTAGGCATCGCTCTGAGTTATGGAAGGAGACATTCCAAAACCGCTGGAAGCGTCCAGACAAGTAAACCTTTTTATTTGTTTTGAGGCTTTTCACCTTAAGGAAACATGCTCCCACTTTCCTTTGGCACCTCTGAATTGCTGGCATGATGGATCTTAATACTGTCCTGGGCAGTAGGGCCATTATGAAGTAGGATAAGTGGTACCCAATGTATGGCTTAGTTTTGCATTGCTATGATGATAACTCTTGACAGAAACAAACAAGGAAATACCTATTTGGGATCAAGCTTTCAGAGGGTTTAAGTCCATCATGATGGGGGAAGTGCAGCAGAGAGGTTCTTACCACAGCACCAGGGGCATGTGACATAGGCCATTCACATCACAGTGGATCAGGAAGCAGAAAGAGGGTCAGGATCCAGGGTTCAGGTATAAGCTCAAAGTTATGTACCTCGTGGTCTAATTCTTCCAGATATATCTCCACTTGTAATGCTTCCATGGCCTCCCACAATAGCACAGCTAGAAATAAACGTTCAAAACAGAATCCTCCTGTGGGGAATTCTTCAGTTTACGTCACTGATCACAGCACTGGTAACAGCTGATCTGATAACTGAGAGTAGTTGCTAAGTAAAACAGATTGACAGAGTATAAAATCAGTAAGTAATAGATGTGTACATGCTGGGCTAAGGGAAAATTCTCATCCCAGATAGTATGGGACAAGATGGCAGGATGCTTCATCATGATACTTAGAAGATGATATGTAATTTAAGCCCAAGACTTACTTATTCTGAAATTTTCCATTTAATGCTTGAGATTGAAAATATTTTAATGGAAGACATGGAAATAGAAATCACAACTAAAGGAGGCCTTCTCTTAGGTCTGTACTTGAGAAAATAGTGCTGTGGTGTATGGATTTGACTCTATATTATGGTTCTATAATGTCATGGGGAAATGGATGATGGGTAATTGGAAACACTAATTATTCTTTATAACTTTTGGGGGTAGTAGTATTAGAAAATACAGAACCGCCCAAGGGCAATGCCATGTTTCCATGTTAAATACCTGAGGATTTTACCACTGATATTTGCAATATGCTGAGAAAATCTGGCCTGGAAACTGCCTCCCAAATCTGCAATCCATAATATCTGAAGACAGCGTTCTACAGGAACACATATTGGGAACAGTTAGCATAGAGAAAATGCCCATTTCTTAATTACATCTAGCATCAGGAACTCAAACTAGAAATGTATATCACAGACAGCCCGAGGGCTTCACTGAAGGCTGCCTAGAACTGGTCACTCAGTTCAGTGCACTCCAGGCTTCATAACTTTTGTTCGAGTTCCCTCCCTTTCTTTATGTGCATATTTTTCCTTTTAATTTTAATTTTGAAATTGATTTTTTTTTCAAGAACACAGATGATACATTGATTTTTTTTTTTTAATCTTGGTTATAAATTGTCAAGTTCATGGTCTGTGTATCTGGAAGCATGATCACCTGCCCAACACAAACCATCCCTCTTCCATCCAAGACCACCCTCTGTCTAGATTGCTTGCTGTTCTGTTCTTTGAACACACCAAGTTCTCCCACAGCCCACAGCTTCATCACAGGCTATTTCCTTCACATAGACTGTTTCCCTCTTCTCTATTGCTTTTTAATCCCATATCTAGCCATTGTACAAGAGTCAATTCATATGGGCACTTTAAGATCTAAGATACTAGATACTACTGACTTAAAGCAAGGAGGTTCTCAGAAAGTCTAAAGATTTCCACACTAGAAAGAAAAACAGAATGTCAAATCTCTCAAGTCTGGATACACAAAGTGTGCTCAGTGCATACACACCTCATGTATCCCCCAGGACTACAATGGGAATGGCTGCATTGAGTCATCCCAGGGTCATAGGTCAGGTAAAGAGAGATTTCATCCAAGCAGACTAATACAGTCATCTGTCACCCTTTGCACCTAAGGGTGGAGCTCAACCCCTAACAATCATCATTAGGATTATGCAGAAAGCTGTGTTATGCACATTCTCACATCTTAGTTGTTAGTATACAATCTGCTGTATTAGAACTGCATGCCCTTCAGTAATGGTTTTATACTTGGCTCATTTTATACTCCAATTGCCAGCTTTGTTACCAGCTACATAAAGGAATATTTTGATTAATCCTGAACTCTGTGAATTAGCTTGGA
Organism: Peromyscus leucopus; assembly: GCF_004664715.2. NCBI lineage: Eukaryota > Metazoa > Chordata > Mammalia > Rodentia > Cricetidae > Peromyscus > Peromyscus leucopus. Next base: position 115,304,118 of record NC_051067.1, on the reverse strand, counting down.
GACACTGCCCTGCCTTTCATTTTCCATTTCCTGTCAGTTGGACCACTGTTGTTTTATTTAAGGTCATGAAGTTGGCAAGGAAGGCATAAGAAAGCCAATAGTCAAACCATTGCCAAAGAAGTAAAAATAAAATGGTGTCATGAAGTTATTTCATTCATTCATTAAACACTTAACTACTTAGCAGTCTTGTTGGAGGCAGGCATGCCAGGGACTACACTCTGAACTTTGAATGCCAAGTGTGAATATTTAGCTCTGTTCCTCCTTGTAACTGACATTGTGTGATAAACCAAGTGATTTATCACCTGTTCCACTCTTAGCTTCTCCACCTGCTTTTCAAGGTTCTCACTTGGTAGCTACTACATGGATCACATATTTTTATGTATAAGGATTAAAGTGAGCAGTGCTCTTTATTATATATTTAAAAATAACATTTACCTACTGATCTTGCTATTCATATGAATATATTCAAAACAAAGGTTTGATTGTCAAGTGCATTTAAAACTTGATCTTAAATTTGTCGGAATAGAAAATTAAGGTATGAGAAAAATGTTAAAAAAATATTTTTAAGTATTTTATTTCTTGGTGTCTTTCCCATTATTCATCTCCATCCCATTCATTTCCCCATCCATTCATATCTATCACTGCCCTTGCAACCTCACCCCACCCCACAAAATATAATAAAATAAAATTTATGAGAAAGAAAAGAAAAAGAGAGAGAAGGAAAAATCAGTCTTGTCATGGAAGCTGTAGTGTAACATGGACACAGTGAGTAACACAGTAAACCCTTTTATCCATATATTTTTACTTGTAAGTGCTCATTGCAAAGAGTTGTTGGTCTGGTTCGAGGTCTCTGGTTTCTGCTACACTATCGATGCTGGGCCCTCACTGGGACTCTTCTTGGATGTCCTGCTGTTGTCCTGTGTTGCAGAAATCCTGTAGCTTTGCGTCTGCAGTACTGGTCCCTTCACGCGCTCCAACAGGTCACAGTTGGGGTGAATATTGAGGTAGGCCAACTCATAACCCTGGTTCTGGGCCTGGTTAGTTGTGTGAGGGAGAGCTGCCACTGCCTACAATAAAAAGGAGATCTTTTGTTTGTTTGTTTGTTTGTTTGTTTGTTTGTTTGTTTGTTTGTTTTTCAAGACAGGGTTTCTCTGTGTAATTTTGGTGCCTGTCCTGGATCTCGCTCTGTAGACCAGGCTGGTCTGGAACTCACAGAGATCCACCTACCTCTGCCTTCCGAGCGTTGGGATTAAAGGCTTGCACCACTGCCGCTGGTTTAAAAGGAGATTTTTAAACTGTATGTGCTGGTACATACCCATTATCCCACCACTCAGAAGGCTATGGCAGGAGAATCTTGAGTTCAATACCAGTTGTCTACAGAATAAAACAGATTCTTCTTAGAAATTAGAAAAAGCAAATTAACTACAAAAGTATAGGTATCTGTTTATTAAAATGAAAAATGGTTTGGAAATCTATTCAAAACAGCCCTTAAATTGCCTGATGAAGTACCTAAGGATTCATTTATAACAATAAAAATGCCAAAGTAATGGTCATAAAAGAGACCGGGATTTCTCTAGGCAGTGGTGACTTCCCTTCTGGGTCACTTGCCTCTGTGCATCAATTAAATGGTACCTGCTTTTCATTAGGCGTTTTTCTGAAGGTGTCTCTTTCAGTAAACATTTTAGGTCTATTACATAAAATATGAAAAGGAAACTAAGTTTAGGAAAGGGAACACAAACACTATTTTGTGTCACAAAAATAAATTCATTTAGTTTCAGCCATTTCAGTGTATCTTGTCTATAACAGTGATGTGTAACTGATGTCACAATTCTAGAAGTATATCACAGAAAGTAGAGAAAAAAATCAGGAGCCAGCACTCTGGTTATCTGGAGAGAAACATGAGTTTAAAATGCTTTACACAGAGCAGCAATATCAGGTAAAAATAAATCACACAGCTCCAATCAGTTGCCTCATATTTCAGCAGATATTTATGTCTCTATGTTGGGAAACTACAAACACATTTTGAAAATGATGAATTAGTAGTTTCTTTTCATTGAGTTGATATATAGTCAATTTCTTCTATTATTTGCATATGAGCTCTTTCATTATAAAGCTAATTAAAAGATGCTAAAATAGTCTATTATTAATTTTCATTAAAATCATAATATATAAATTATAGTAGATTTAATGAGATCAAATTTTCATATTTTTGCATTTTAATTTTGAAACAATAATTATTTGATTTTTTTATTTTGCTCTAAAACCTAATTATGATTCAGTCTTTATTCACTGTGCTTATGCTTTCAACTATCTTTCTTTTCCAAATTCTTCCAGAACAGGAGAAAATAAAAGAATTAGGGAGATGGCTCAGCTGTTAAAATACTTGCTGCACAATCCTGAGGCTCTGGTATGGTAATGTGTGCTTGTGACATTGGAGCTGGGGAGGCAGAGACAGGAGAATTAATTATGTCTGATGGTTCCTCCAACTCATGTTCAGCTATCTTTGTAATATAGCCCAGGCCTGCTCATGGAATATTGCCACTCACAGTGGGCTGGGCTCTCTTACGCCAATTATCAGTCATAACAACCCCTACAGACATGCCCACAGACAATCTGATCTAGGCAATCCTTCAACTGAGACCCTCTTCTCAGGTGGAGACCTCCCTTCTCAGGTGATTCTAGGCTGTGCCATTTTGACAGTTGAAACTAGCTGCAACATACACTGTTTTCTCTCAGCATAAAACATTATTTTTTTTTTGCTTTATCTATGTGACAGATCTTCAACAGGTATGCACTTTTCAATTTTAAAGGAAGTTAGACATAAAAGAACTTTAGAGAGTCTACAAAAACTATAAATGCTTGTGGCACTACCAAAAGGAACCAAATGACATCAGAGTCACCCCGCTGTCTGATCCTGCAATGATAGGTGACTATTGTCTGCAAAGCTTTCAGATGTATCCTGACTTCATCCTTTGGAAGTGTGTTTCCTTCCTGCCCTGTTTGAAAGCATGACAAATAGAGGGAAGGAGTATTTACAGTGAACGTTCTTTACAATGCCAGAGATCCTGTTTCTGTGAAATTCCAAGCATTTGTTCACCAGTTTATAGCACCTTTTGGCCACAGCAAACAAGGTTATGGCAAAATGCCAGCCCTTAAGCCACAACAAATAATTTAAAGTTATGAGGAGCAAAGAAGAGCTGAAGGGAAGTCAAGGAAGATAAATGAAGTGTGAGAGGCCCCCCAGATGGCTAGAGGCTGAGGATGACAGGAGAGTGAACAGGCAGGGAATATCTCTGGCTTCTCATTGAAGAATATTTTAAGAACGTGGATGTCAGCTGTTGTATTTAATGTGGTATTTGTTCTTCCCCTATGTGCATCATTATTGTCCTTGCCCAAATCCTAAGGGCTTGACTGAACCTACCATACACACAGTTGCTATGAACAGTATATTCTGGTTAGGATTTGTAGCATTGATTCAAACCTAAACATACTCAGGGAAAATGAATCTCAGTTGGGGAATTGCCTTCATTGGATTGGTCTGTGGAGCATTTTATTCATCACTAATTGATGTGGGGGGCCCCAGCCCACTGTGGGCAATGCCATTCCTAGGCAGATGGCTATCAGTTGTATAAGGAAGGTAGCTAAACAAGCCAGATGATGCAAGTTAATAAGCAGTTCCTGCTTGAGTTCCTGCCAGGACTTCCTTTAGTGATGGACTATGATCAGGACTTGTAAGTCAAATATCATCCCCCACCCTATCTCCCACACACACACCAAGTTGCTTTTGGTCACAGGTTATTACAGCAATGCGAGACAAGCTAGAACACAAGGTTTGATTGTGTTTTAATTACTCTGTTCATGAGAAATATTTCTGAGTTTATACTGTAAAGCACCCACAGTAGAATAACCAGTGAATGAGATGACAGAAACACATATAATGCGACTGATGAGGCAGAATTGACCATGACTATCATTGCTACTCAGGAAGTAACAGATTTGGGAAAGTATATTGAACTTGCAAAAAATGATTGGGTTTTGGGTTGCAAACCAGCTTTTCTGGCAGGAAATCATCAGTTGGCATTTAGGGTCTAGAGGAAGTGGTTAACAGAAGAATCATTTATATGATAAAATAGGGCCGTCAAAATTAAAATGAGACTGTCTGTGGTTCCTGGCAGCCTGGATGACAGAACAGAAGGGAGTTGACTAGAAGCCAAGGCTGTGGGAGCAGCAGCTAAAGAGCAGCATGGGACTCTATCACCTAATAGCCAAGACACTGGTAAGTTGGCCAGAGGTGGCTGTGGAAGGGAGGCAGAAGTCTAGAGGCTGTAGAGAGGAAGAGGATGTCAAAGGGGAAAGGCTAATGCTTAGTGAGCTGTGAACATGGCCACTAACTTCATCATCTCCTTGTCATTCACAGTTATTTGCAAACCATCCCTTTCCTCTATTCATACTTAGTAACCTCATGATCTGCTCCAGTTCCAGCCCCTTGTCCTAGGAAGGACCATGGGCTTTAAAATGGGCTATGGGACTAATGTCAAGGCCAAGGACAAAGTCAACCTTAACTCTTGACAAAGACACTCTATTTGACAGAACTTCGTTTAGATTTTTTGAGTCTTCTTCTTGGTTGGACTTGATCTCAGCCTTCCCTGCTGTTTCATTCTTGTGTAACCTGCATTACTCATTCACTAAGAGCATGTAGTGAGAATTTTCCCACCTTTGATATCTGATTACTCTTCATCTATGATGAAGTTATTCATCCCTGTCTTTAAGGTGTAAGTATATCTTAGTAAGTTATGTGTTAGTTATTTTTGTATTGCTGTAGTCAAAATATCTGATATAAACAACTTAAGAGGAAAAGATATATTTTGGTTCATGGTTTCAAAGTGTTTAGTAAATGTTTGCTTCATTCTGTGACTTTTGACAGAACATCATGGTGGCAAAAATCACATGGTGGAAGGTTTTCCTACATCACGGTATACTGGAAACAGAAAGAGAAGTACAGGAAGAAGTCAAAGCTACATACAACACAAGGAAATACCCATAGTGAACCACTTCCTCCAACTAGTCCCCGCCTCTGACTTTTCACTACTTCTCAATAATAATGTCATATTAATACCCATCAATAAATTAATTCATTCAATAAATCGAAGTTCTTATTATTTATCTTTGGAAACACCATTTCAGACACCCAGAAGTGAGTTATACTAACCCTGTCAGCATTTCTAAACCAAGTCAAGTTGACAATGAAGATCACCACCATGGTTATTTGGTAAGATCTGCCTACTCTTACTGCTTGTTTGTAGTAGTTTTCCATCTGCAGAATGCCCCTCTCTGTTGCTTAGTTGTCAATCTCCACTTATTATTTTTGTATTCAAAGTTGAGTCTAACTGTTCTACCCTACTAGGATACCCCTATTGAATTAGATTTGGATAAAAATCATCCTTATTGCCAGGCAGTGGTGGCACACACCTTTAATCCCAGCACTCGGGAGGCAGGGGCAGATGGATCTCTGAGTTTGAGATCAGCCTGATCTACAGAGTGAGATCCAGGACAGCAAGGGCTACACAGCAAAACCCTGTCTTGAAAAACAACAAAAAAATCCTTATTTTAACATACAACAAAATCTTTTTTGTCTAACACCCTTCATAAGAGCATCCATTCTTTATACCAGATCAACCCATGTTTAGCATTCTCTCTCTCCCCATCTCTCTTCAGAAAATAAGGAATGTTCCTCTACTTACTGTTACTGGACTGGACATTGTTAATATATTAATGGAGTTTTTTGTCTGAATCTGTCAAATGTTAATGGACTAGACATCGTTAATGTAATCTTGACTGTGTATATTGTATATACTTATTGGATATAATTTTTCTTGTATTAGTTATAAGCTTTTTTAAATTTTAGACAAAAAAGGGGAAATGTGGTGGTATTGTGTTCCCCAAAATATTGTACACCCTAATAAACTTATCTGGGTCAGAGACAGAACAGCCACTAGATACAAAAATGGTGGCACTCACACCTTTAACCATAGCACTCCAGAGGTAGAAATCCCTCTGGATCTCTGTGAGTTCAAGGCCACATTGGAAATAGCCAGGCATGGTGATACATGCCTTTAATCCCAGAAAGCGAGCCTTTAATCCCAGGGAGTAGTGGTAGAAAGCAGAAAGGTATATAAGGCGTGAGGACCAGAAACTAGAAGCATTTGGCTGGTTAAGCTTTTAGCTGGTTAAGCTTCAGGCTTTCGAGCAATAGTTCAGCTGAGAGCCATTCAGATATGAGGACACAGAGGCTTCCAGTCTGAAGAAACAAGAACAGCTGAGAAGTTGGCCAGGTGAGGTTCACTGTGGCTTGTTCTGGTTCTCTGATCTTCCAGTTCACCCCAATACCTGGCTCAGGTTTGATTTTATTAATAAGAACTTTTAAGATTCATGCTACAACTTACCTTTGATAGGAAGAGGCAACTAAGCAGGAATAGATTATTCTAGGCAGCTCCTTGACCTGTGCACTGATGAAGCCTCAGGTCATTCCTCTTCCTCCTGGGATTGTGTTCTTCTGAAATAATCACACTAAGATGAATCAGTTATATAATATTCTTCTGTTCTGCTCATGACATTGAAAGCATGCTTTTTGTCTTTTGGTCCAAATAATTGGTATCATCAGTAAATTTAAGCATCACCCTATCCTAGAGCTCAACCCAGAGGTGCTTTTAGCTTTAATGGCATTAATGAATACTGAGGAATAGTACAGAGGAGAAAGGTGAGTTTTCCTGTGCTGTCCCATCCTCTTCACTGGAGCCTCCATGGTGGGCAAAAAATCTTGTATTTCCCTCCAACAACACTGGAGAGTACTACATTTGAGGTCCTTTGTTAGGCACGGTCATCTATACCAACAGAGAAGAAACAGTGGAGGTCTACCACTTGCTTTTGTTGTCACTCTGACAAAGTGCCTGATATAAACAACTAAGGGTGGAGAGATTTACTTTGACTCATGACTCAGGGGATAATATGTAATGGCAGGAAAGACATGGTGCAACCACCTCCTGTCTATAGCATCAGGAGGCAGCTTGCTTACATCCGAGCAGATCAGGAAGCAGAGAAAGTGGAATGCTGTTACCCATCTGGCTTTCTTTCCCCTGTGCCTTTTGTTTTCAGCTTATGATCCTAGTTCAAGGTATAGAGCCATCTATATTCAGGGTAAGTCTTACCCACTTCATTGAATTCTGTCTATAAATAGTCACACAAACACACCCAAAGATGTGCCTCACTAATGCCCTAGGCATTTCTTAAAGCAGTCAAGTTGACAACTGAAATTAAGCATGCATGAGGGCACTGAGACTAGAGCAGAGAAGATTCAGGAGAACATATTGTAACTACAGCTATTGAAAGGACAGGGAAGAGGAGGATAAGAGGTCTGCTGAACAGGTTTAGGGGTGTGCAGGGCCTCAATGGGGGTCCACTGAGGAAGATTCTAGGCTAAAATCAGGGAGACCACACAGAGGCAGCTGAAGCCACTTGGAAGTTAGAGAGACAATCTGGAGAGGAATCAAGGCAGAAAAAAGTGAATTAAAAAATAACCACCAAACCTGGTGAGCCAATCTTTAAATCTCATAGCTTTGCAGAGCTATGATCACAACGAAGGTTTCTACTTTCACCCAGATGTCACCCACCAAGCTAAGCTAACACCTTCCCCAGCCTGTCTGCTCACCCGTCCCTATACTACTCCAGATATGGAGGAAACCACTTGAGGCAGGTAAGTGAGACCTCTGGACAATCAGACCCTACAGATGAGAGGCAACATCAAATACCTAGAGAAGCCTGGGAATGGGAATCAGTAATGGTTCTGAGCATCCATGCATTCTACCCACTACGACAAAATGGACAAGAGCAAGCTGTTTATCTGGACAGTTGAAACCCTCTGCAAGACACTGTGTCTTACATTTTTCAGAGCAGCAAGTCATGACAGCCTCAGTGCAGTCCTGCCTCTTCAGAATGTGGGGCTTTACCTAGCTTTCCTGCATGGAAGTAGTAAGTCTTGTTCTCATTTGGTATCTATCATAATGAGTTCTCTAGCCAAAGTTAGTTGAGACTTTTAACTGGGAATTGCAGATTCTACCAAGACAGAAGAGTTTTATTTTGTGTCATTTTAGCATCAGTTGACACCATCACATGAGTTTTTTTAGTCTTTGGATGTCGTCAAGGACATGAATTTTGCTGGATATTTATTTTGTCTTTTACATTATATGTATGTGTGTTTGTACTGGGGGTATATGCATGTGAGTGCAGGTGTCAGCAGGGGATAGAAAAGAGCATCTGGTCTCCTAGAATTGGGGTTATAAGTGGTAGTGAGCTGTCCAGTATAGATGCTGGGGACCAAACTAGAAGGGCAGGGGGCACTCTTAGTTGAAGAGGCATCTCACCAGCCCTAATGTTGATTTTTGAGTGGTCAAAATCTTGTCTTCCTGGGATAAAATCTCACTGACTTGTGGTATAATCCTTTATAATATTTTTTAAGAATTATTTTTGTTTTATATGTGTGAGTGTTTGTCTGCTTATACACCGAGTATATGCCTGGTACTCATGAAGGGCAGAAGAAGGCGTTAAATGCCCTGGAACTAGAGTTACAGATGGCTGTGAGACACCATATAGGGGCAGGGAATTGAACCCAAGCCGTTGAAAAGAGCAGCCATTACTTCTAACAGCTGAACCATCTCGTCTGCTTGATATAATCTTCCTATCTATTTTTATGTTACTGTGGCTAATGTTGTACAGAGCTCTTTCATATCTATATTCATGAAGCAAATTGATCGGTAGTTTTCCTTTCTTGTAATATTTTACTTGGTTTTGTTAGTGAGGTAGTGTTACCCTCATAGAATCAATTACACAGTGATGTCTCTGCTTCCATTTCTATCATGAAGAATTGGCTTAATTTCTTCCTTAAATGTTTGGAAAGTTCTCAGGGAAACATCTGGACCCAGTGCTTTTTTTTCAGAGTAATTAATTATTGATTCAATCTCTTTAATAGATGCAAGCCTCTTCAGATTATCTCTTTCTTATCTGACAAAGTTCAATAGTTTGTTGTTTTGCAGGAATTGGCTCATTTCATCTAATTTATGGAATTTGAGATATAGAATTGTCCATAATTGTCTTCTTTTGTACTGGTAATATCCACAAAATCAATAACGATGAGACCTTTAACTTGTAATGTTGATCATGTCTGTCCTCTCCCCTCCCCGCCCACCCCCTTCTTTTTTTCCTTCCATCTTTCTCTTTGTTTCTTTCCACGCTCCTCTCTGATTAGCCTATAATCTCAGTCACCTTTCTGTTGCTGCCGCCAAATACAAATTAATCATCTTAAAAATAGGACAAGTGCATTGCTGCTCAGAGTTTCCAGGTTCTAGCCTATGATTAGCTGGCCTATTGCTGTGGACCTGTAGCCAGACAGTGTGCCATGAGGAAATCACTTAGCAAGATGTCTGTTTACCTCAAGGTAGCCTGGGAAAGGAGAGGAATAGAGGAATAAAGTACAGATACCTGCTTCAAGGGCACACCTTCCTGAACTAATTTCCTTAAACTAGACTCTACCCACCTCTTAAAAAGTCTGCTTCTTATCATTAAGATTACAGCAGGAGGCCAGGGCTTTGGATGGCCATTTGGACACCAAACCAGAACACCTGCCTAGTGTTTTTTTCTCTATTTAAAGCGCTATTTTCAAAGCCTAGCTCTTACTTTTGTTGGTTCTCTCTGTGTTTGCCTTCACTTCATTGGTTTCTGTCTTTTTTTTTTCCCATGTATTTTCTTCTTCTTAGTTTTGACTTACATTGCTCTTCTTTCTTTGGTGTTCCAAGGACAGAAGTGGCTGATGAGTTAATTTCAACCCCTTCTTTTTCTGGTACACATATTTAATGCTAAAGATTTACCTTTAAGTGATGCATTTTTCTGTCTCACCAACTGCCATGTTTAATTTCATTGTCACTATGCATTCAAAATAATTTTAGTGTCACTGGAGATTTATCTGACTCATGGGTTATGTTGTAGAAGTATGTTATCTTATCTTCAAATATGTGGGATTTTTCCAGTTATCTTTTTGGGATTTATTTTTGTAGTTTAATCCCATCATATCATAGAACATATTGTGTAGGGTTTCTGATTATTTTAAGGGTTTATAGTGGTCTTTACAGCCTAGGATCTGAGAGAATGTTCCAAATGCCTGTCATGAGAATGTATATTTTGCAGTTTGGGGATGTAGTGTGTTATAAATGTCAATTAAACCAAAATGATTGATAGCCATGCCATGTCAACTGCATAGTCACTGACTTTCTGCCTTCTTGATCTATCATCAGCTGCTGAAAGGGGTGATCGAATCTCTGATGATCCTAGTGGGTTTCTCTCATCCTTCTTACAGTTAAGCCAGATTTTTGCTTCATGCACTGACATCTGATTGTTAGGTACACATGTATGAAGGATCATGATGTCTTACTGGGGAATTTGTCTCTTATCATTTCTCCCACATATTTCCTCTTCTTTTCTGGTCTTTTTCTTTACATAGAAGTTTGCTTTATCTGAAATTAATATAGATTCTCTACTACTACTTTCTTTGCAGCCAAAAAAAGTACTAACTATGACTTAGAAAAGACCTAGGAAATCTTTGAAAAATAAATGTGTTTTCTTATTAAAGCCTTATAATTATGCATATATGTTTCCTTCTGGGAAATAAAAAACATAAAAGTGATTGTATTTTTAGAGTAATTAAATAATCCTGAAAAAGAAAAGAACAAGGACAAAGACATGGGCCACCTGATCTCAAGACCATGCAGACAGATATTGGTGAAATTATTAAGGCCACTCCACATAGTTAAAAGGGAGGTTTATTTTGTGGGGTAACTCACAAGTGAAGGGATAGTTTACAGGGTCTGGGAAAGGTGTAGTGAAGTCCAGCGGTGTTCTCTGGAGAACTCTGCTTGGTCTACCTCCTGCTTCCAGGGTCCAGGAACCAAGAGAGCCCCCGCATCCAGAACTTGGGTCTTCAGCGTCCTCTTTCAGCCCGGCCTTGTAGGTGTGACCATTACCGAAGCCTCAATGGGGGTTGGAACTTCCAGGTCAAAGCTGGAATGGCTACCCACTACAGGTAGAATAGGTAAAACAGAATGGTAGTGAGACGTTAGATGCTGAGGTTTCAAGCAAAGCATACATACAGATGTAACCAGCTGCTTTTTGATATGAGGACACACATAATTCAATGAAGAAAGGCAGTTGTCTTCAGTACACCATGTCTGAATGACTAGCCTTCCATACCCACAAATCAGGGAAGAGTTCATGGAAGAGATTAATATAATTAAAATACATTGTACCAAATTCTAAAAAAAAACTAATGAAAAACAACAAAAATGAATACAGTCATATGTCCCGCATCTTTTATAGAAGTTACCTGGAAAAGCACCATAGACCTAAATGTGACTATCTAATTATAAGCCATTTAAGATGAAGTATAGGAGAAAATTTGGGTGACTTGAGTTTAGTGATTGTGGTAGGGAATGTAATTGGCTCCCATATGCTCTTAGGGAGTGGTGGCACTCTTGGAAGGTATGGCCTTGTTGAAGGAAGTGTGTCACTGTGGGAGCAGGCTTTAAAATCTCATTTGCTTAAGCTTCACTCAGTGTCTCAACCCCACTTTCTGTTGCCTTCTGATTAATATGTTGCTGGTACCATGTCTATCTGCAAGCCACCATGCTCTCTGCCATGATGATAATGGATTTTGAACCTCTGAAACTGTAAGTGAGCCACCACAATTAAATGTTTTCCTTTATACGAGTTGCCTTGGTCATGGTGTCTCTTCATAGCAATAGAAACCCTAACTGAGACAGTGATAAAACCTTTATGATCCAGGAAAGAAATATGACAGATTGGACTTCACTAAAATTAAAAGAAAAAGAGTGGAATCTGGAAAGGTGCTAAAGACAATAAGTGACCAGGCAATACACTCAAAAACTCAGCCATCATATGTCCTTAGGAAACTGCAAGTTGAAACCCATCTACCTCTTGCAATGACGTCAACCCCAAAACACTGACAAATGCTGACATGTAAGCAGAAGAAGAAAAAACAACAACTTCTTGCACTTACTGATGGTTAATTAATGAAAAATAATTGTCTCCTGACGCTTTAGGAGTTAGACAGAGCTGAACACCTGAAACAGTAGCTCTTTAAATGTTTACTCAGCATCTTTACAGATTTACCTCTTATTGAGGAGGCTGAAGCAGGTAAATTATAAAACAAATCTGAGCTACATAGTGAGAGTGTGTCATAAATACAAAAGAAAAAATAAAAGGAAAAATGAAAAGTGACCTCCACATACTATCCATCAATCTAGAATTGCATATAGCAACTTTGTTCACAATTGTTAAAATTGAAAGTATTGAATGTCTTTCATTAGATTATTGGTGGACTTACTAAGGCCACTCCACATAGTTAAAAGGGAGGTTTATTTTGTGGGGTACCTTACAAGTGAAGGGATAGGTTGCAGGGTCTGGGAAAGGTGTAGCGCAGTCCAGCGGTGATCTCTGGAGAACTCTGCTCAGTCTACCTTCAGCGTCCTGGGTCCAGGAACCAAGCGAGCTGGCCTATCCGGATCTCAGGTCTTCAGGGTCCTCTCTCGGCCCTGCCTTGTAGGCGTGACAGTTACTGAAGCCTCAATGAGGGTTGGAACTTCCAGATCAAAGCTGGAATGGCTACCCACTACAATAGATGAACAGTAAGGGAACTGTAGTGGATTTATTTAATGGAATGTTATTCAGAGATGAAAATGAATGAGATGCTAATTCATGCAAAATCAGATGGATCTCACATGCATTTTGCTAAGTGAACTAAGCAAGGCTAAAAAGAGTATATGCTGTGTGATTGCATTTCTGTGATATTCAGGAGCTGGAGAGGCTGGAAAGGCTCAATGATCAAGAGAACTTGTTCTTAAAGAGGACCAGGCTAGGTTCCCAGGACCCACATGGTAGCTCACAAGCATTTATAACTCCAGTTCCAGGGGATCTGATGCCCCCTTCTGACCTCTGTGGGTACTGTACACATGTGGTACACTCATACACATGTGGGCAAAACATTCATAAATAAAATAAAGGCATTTAGGAAAAATTTGGAAAACTAACCAAGAGATTTCAGAGGTTTGGATGAGAGCTAGCAAGTGGCTGGCAAAGCACATGGTCAAACATTTAGATGGTGGGTTCATACTGCTGTGTATGTACCCAGCCCATAAGTTCCAAATTATAAAAACTGAGTTTCTCAGTCACAATTCTATTACTGTGAAGACACACTATGACCATGACAATTCTTTTTTTTTTTTCCTCTTGGTCAAATTTTATTTATTTTTAATAGGTTCCATGGTATTAGTGATCTTTTTTTTTATATTTTATTTTTTTATTTTACAATACTATTCAGTTCTACGTAATAGCCACAGATTCCCTTGTTCTCTCCCTTCCTACTCCCCTCCCTTCCCCCAGCCCACCCCCATGCCCACCTCCTCCAGATCAAGGTCTCCCCCGAGGACTGAGATCGACTTGATAGACTCAGTCCAGGCAGGTCCAGTCCCCTCCTCCCAGATTGAGCCAAGTGTCCCTGCATAAGTCCCAGGTTTCAAACAGCTAACTCATGAAACGAGCCCAGGACCTGGTACCACTGCATAGATGCCTCCCAAACAGATCAAGCCAATCGACTGTCTCACCTGTTCAGAGGGCCTGATCCAGTTGGGGGCTCCTCAGCCTTTGGTTCATGGTTCATATGACCATGACAACTCTTATAAAGGAAAGCATTTAACTGGGGACAGCTTACAGTTCAGAGGATTAGTCCATTGTCATCATTGCAGCACACAGGCAGACATGGTGCTGGAGAAGCAGTTGAGAGTTCTACATCCTTATCCACAGGTAGCAGAGAGAGACTCTAGGTCTGGCTTGGGCTTCTGAAGCCCCAAAACCCACCTCCAGTGACACACTTCCTCCAACAAAGCCACATCTACTCCAACAAGGCCATACTTCCTAATCCTTCTCAAGGAGTGCCATTCCTTAACGACTAAGCATTCAAATATATGAGACTATGGGGGCCATTCTTATTCAAACCATTACACTGATGGTGAAAAATGTTCATGCAGCCAAAACAAATCAAGCAGAGTGTTTGCTGTTCAAGGATGGAATGTGAACTGTGACAAATGATTTCCCTAGTATAATGAAAGCCTCCAATAAACTCACAGAAATCAACAGACAGAAACACTTATTGATCCAGGGAACACTGGAAAAAGATGTTTTCATTAGCATTTGTAAAGCTAACATCCAAAAGAACACAGACACACACACACACACGCACACGCACACGCACACGCACACTCATACACAGATGATGTATGTGGGTGTGTGGTGTTCTGGCTGGTAAATTTGTTTTCATGAAGGTGTGCATTAATTTTAGAAATGATTTACATTGGCTAGAGTTGAGACAGTATTTAAATATGAAACAAATGATGGAGAAAGTTCATTCTACTGAAGAGTAAAATTTTAGATTAGGAAAATTCAACGCCAGAATGGGTACTGTGTTATCTGGATGATGTCAGATACATCGTTGTAAAATATGTGCATACATGTAAGCATGTTTAGAAATAGTTAAGTAAACTGTTAGGTATATGTGGGGATAGCATTAAGTGTCTATATGTTACCGAGCTTTTTCTCTGTGAGGGCCTTTTAGAAGCAAATAAGCTGAGAATCAACAAGTACACCTAGCTTCCCAGTGTTAATCTCAAATACAATTGTCCACCCTTGAAGAAATAACTGGTTTTAATGATTAGACAAAAGGTTAAGCATGTATAAAATAAAGAAATAAAATAAAGAGGTGGGCATGAGGTATGTAAAGGAGCCGATTTAAAACTGAAATAAAACCAACCAATGCTAAATGATTTGAGCCATAAAATAAATAGCAAGGTATTGCATGATAAGCCAAAGTAAATACTCATGTGTCATACTGATGTAAATAAATAATTGAATAGATAAATGTGTGAGAATAAACTTCCATACTAATATAATCAAAATAATGTATGTGAATAGCCCCCCTTCCTGTTGGTGAAATTTGCCTTCCCCATCCTCTATCACCACTGAATGCAGATTAGACTTGGTCGCTTCCCCCTCAGAGGGCAGGTAAAGAAAGTCAAGAAGATGTTTTTAGATTAGAGATATGTGCAAACCTTGCCTTACACCAGTTACAAAAGTTAATGTCATTGGTGAGATCACATTGGGGTCACAGATTCCTCACTGTGAGGTGATAGAGTATTTCTTTGGTTGTCTTCTTCCAGACATGTGGCCCTGACATAATCGTGAGGAAAATATCTGACCCCCTCACACTGGGGGACACGCAACAGAAGCTCCGCAGTTCTCCTCAAGACTGAAAAACCACAACTGAAGAACTATTCAGATCAGAGGGAACTGGAGAGACGTGAGGACTAAATGTGATGAGCATTCCTGGATGGAAGCCTGAAACAGATAATAAGCATTCACAATGGTGGTGGTGGGGTGATCTGAATGAAACTAGGTCTCCATTAATGCTAAGATTCCAATGTCAATTCTGCACCATGACAACATAAGATGTTAATAATAACAAGGGACTCAGAATCTGAGAGCTGCCTGCTATGATGTCCCAGCTCTTCTGAGCAACTCGTAGGATGTGGTTACTACTACATTTTCTTTTTGAAAAGGACACTAATATTTCCAAATTTAAAATAAATCATCTTTTATGGAGGGTATATATTCTGCATGTGATAATCAAAGGAAAACAGTCTAGCTGAGTGGACCACACATTTCTGTTAATGAGCCATGGAAGTCACTGGCTAATAGAAATATTTCTGACCTTCAAACCTAAAGAAACCATAAAAAAGATCCCAGATCTCATTATCTTCATGTAAAATGAGTTATCATGCAGGATTTCTTTTATTTAGAGCAGATGGTGTTTCGTATTTCTTCCTTGAAATTCTTAATTTTGCAAGCTAGGTTATTCTTGAATTTAATTGGGAGAAAAGACTTAGAGTGCCCTAACTAAGCCCATGAAATGTTGGTGAGACCCCATTCACACTGCATGGAATATGAGAGCTATTTTTATTGTGGTAGGTGGCTGACTTGCTCTGAAAATATTAAAGCTCAAAATAAGCTCAGTCCTAAAAAGCTAAGGGGTATGGTGCTATTTTGGGTTTGCTCACAGAGAGGATGCTACAACTGTAAAATTCATAGCATGCTTAGCCTCCACCTTACAGGGACATAAAGCACCAGATAATACCAACCAAATAATGTTAGGTGTTGGTAATACATTGAAAAACACTACAGTATATGAAAGCATGGTCTCAATTTCAAGGAAAATGCCAATTGCCTTCTTTGTAGTTCTAGAGTATAATGTGCAATAAGTAGGTCAGGTGAATGGATGACAGAATGTGTAATTTTCATCCATCAATAGTATTTAGTAGAATCTGTGATGAAAATTAATTGCATGCATTTATTAAACTATATCAAAGTAATTATAATTTTCTATTTGGAAAACATGGCTTGTATGTTAGTGCTTTTCCTCTCTCATGCCAATATTCTTGTATTTGGCGTGGAATCCATTTCATTAACAGAAGCTTGAACCCGAGAGGGAAACAGCTGGAGTGCAGAATCAAGAAGCTTCAGTGGCAAATAAATAAATAAGTATGGAAATAAAATCAAAGCCTCGTGCTAATTTACTCAATTGCAGAGCCTCGTTGGTTCTGAACAGTTTAAATTATATTTTATTTTATTTTGTGGAACATTTCAACTAAGGAAAACAGAAAATTATGGTGATGGTGAGCTTTTCCTTCTTAAGTACTTAAGCTGACTCTCAGTTAAGAGAAGTTTGCAGCAAACACACAGCTTGAGGGGAGTTTGTGAACAGGAAAAACAGC
Organism: Peromyscus leucopus; assembly: GCF_004664715.2. NCBI lineage: Eukaryota > Metazoa > Chordata > Mammalia > Rodentia > Cricetidae > Peromyscus > Peromyscus leucopus. The sequence continues at coordinate 115,287,178 of NC_051067.1, read as the reverse complement.
ATTCCTCTGGCTTCTTACATCTAATCCATTCTTCTACTAAAAGGTTAATTTGACATTCTTCCAAGTACCACTAAAACTGTCAGAAAATCCTTTCAAATTGCATTTAAAAAATCAATAGTGCCCCTTCACATCTTTTAAATTGGTCAATTTTGATTTCCTTGTTCCCTGAAACATTGTGGAACTCACTTGAGTATAGATGGCCTAAGCCAGTCATTATGAAAGTCAGTAAAGACAGACACCAAATTTAGAAAGTTAGATATTGTAAGGCCATACCCTTAGGTACCCTTAGGAGGAAGTACTATACAAGTTCCTTGAATGTAGGTACCATCTGCTGGATCAAGGCCAACCAATTTAGGTATGGTATATGTTTGGTTTAAAAATACAGTATTCCAGACTCACAAGCATGTCTTTCAAGCAAAACAAGAAAACCAGATGGGATTTCTAGCCTAAGAAGGGTGGTAAACACTGTCCTGTCCCGGAGTTTACTGCTTTTGTCTAACTTGGAAGAGTTCTAATGGGAACTGTTACTTCTGTCTCTCTTATTTGGCAAGTGATGAATATCCTCTCCAAAGTAGCCAGACTCAATAAGACATTGTTTGTTTGCACGGAGATGATATATGTATCATTTACTTTACAAGTTAAACTTATTACAGGTTAAATTCTAATTAATTTCCTCTTGGGATGCTAAGGAGGGTGGCATGTCAAACATTCACTGCTGTGAAAAAAAATGATTAATTTTGTCACAAAGAGTGGGTTGTGATTTCAAATAGGAAATGAGCAGCAGGCACAGAAAGATTCAATTTTTTTTAAGAAATATTTTTTATTCCAAAGCAACTATATATTCATATTTGCATAAAATGCAAATTAATAATGAATGGAGATGTAAATAATATGACAGATATATGTAATCTACAAGCACACCTTTTTCAAATTGTTCTGGATACCCTTAAAATATCATTATTATTTTAGTTGGAGAGAATTATTAGCTCTTATGCACTCTGCACCCTACCACTGACAGGTTAAAGGAAAACCAAAGGCCACATTTAGTTGGTGGACTTTGCTCTATCTAGTGATGTAGTCTTGGCAGAGGACTGTAGCCTAAGACCTTCAGATAGGTGGAGAATGATATACATGGCACCCAATACCTGTGAAAGATTCCACACATGCAAAGCTGGAGCATTTTCCAGAGAGTCAAGAACAAGGCTGCTGACTTTTGGACAGATCCAGATCATTTTCATTAGAGGACCCATTTAGTTAATTTGAGGGGCTGGAGAGTCCTCTCATATTCTAAATGCAATCCTACCATCTTCTTGGGTGATGCAAAGCCCACTTCCTTCTGGGTACCTGTACCCTAAGGAGAAGGAGGAAGTCAGAGGTGCTGCTCACTATATATTTCTGTCTCTTCCATGAAGAAGGCATGAGGCCACCATGGAACACATCTAGACACATCTCCATTGCCAACTTACCATGCAACAAGGGTAACAGATCTTTGCAAGAAGAACAGTAATGATGGACTCTGAAAACATCCTGGTGAATAGCAAAGGAGAGGTATCACATGCTTAAAGGGTTTATCCTTGAGGACCATAAAGAATGATCAGGATCAACCATTAATGCTTCTTGGTTATTGCTGGCATTCCAAGGCTGCTTGAATCTCTGATGCTTTGCATCCCTAATTCCACTACATTAATAATAAATGTAAGTAACTAATCTGTTCATTTATATTGAATGAATAGTCACCTGGGGCCATGAAGAGTCACATCTGAGAGCCAGGGTCAACGTCTCTGACCACAAGCCTTGGACAGATCTTGGTCTTTCAACCTATGCTGTTGCTGTGCACCACTGCTCAGTGTACAGTGAGCCCTTCTACCTCCTTACCTTCAGCAAACACTGTGAATTTCAGTGGCCACTGTGGACTTTCAGAAGGCCCTATCTGTAGGTGACCTCATGCACTACTATCCCAGCAACAGCTGGGGCTTAGGTGGACAAATCTTGCTGCAATACATATTGTCCAGTACCCAAGGACCAGCTTTTTCATCTTTTCAGTAATATTAACATAGTGTTACAATGATGAGCATGCATTCCCCTTTCTTGAATATTTTTGCAAAGTGCCTGTTAAAAGAAACCCACGATACCTTAACAACTCATTAGAAAGTAAATTTTAGGGGATAAGTTTTACTTGACTGATTTAAAAAAAAAAAAAAAAAGCCTTTACAGAATAGGTTGGCTCACCCATGTGGAAAGGACAGCAAATTGGCTCTGGCTCAGAATGCCTGGAGAGACAGTTGACTAAGGCATCCAGAGAATTTTTTTCTTTCTAAGATACATTTAGATGCCTTAAATACAGTTGGCTACTCATTACTGTTTGTGTTTGTGTAGTTTAAGACATGCAAAAACCATGCAAAGTCAAATTATAGCCCATGGTGCAAGAAACAGTACTGAACCAACCCACCCACCCACCCACCAACCAACCAACCAACAGACAAACAAAAAACATCCTTGTAGGCTCCTTCTGATAACATTTCTATACAACCATGGTTTATATGTATGGGTGACTTGTATGCATTGTATATCTGTGGAACATTTGCATGTCTTGTGTCTGCAGAGGCCAGAAGAGAGCATTGGATCCCCCTGGAACTAAAATTATAAATGGCAGGCACTAGGAATAGAATTTAGATCCTCTGAGAGAGCAGCCAGTGCTCTTTTAAAAAACATTCATTTATTTTTATTTTAAGTGCAAGAGTGTTACGACTACATGTATGTTCACATACCCCATGCATGCAGTACCTGAGAAGGCCAGAAAAAGGTGCCTAGAGTTGCAGATGATTTTGAGCTGCCACATGAGCAATGGGAGCTGAAATCATGTCCTCTGGAAGAGAAGTCAGGGTTCCTAATGCCAAGCCATCTCTCCAGCCCCTAGCTATTTTTGATTTTACCAAAAGCTTAGTTAGCAGGGAGTCTTGTTTGTCCACTCATTTGTTACAATAAATAAGTCTATGAACAGTGGTCTATAGAGTGCACTAAGAACTAAAATATACAAAACGAAATACATATAAAGATTAGAAAAGATGAATTATATTGTTTATAATACATGTTATCCAGGATAATATATTATAGAATATGCTATTCAACCATGAGAATAAATGAGCTAGAAAGGAGTGTATGATATAGGCAAACCTCTGAGGATAGCGATCTCTTGATAAGACCAAAGAAGATGCACTCTGGTCTGATGGTTTCAAGGTAAAGAAAAAGAAGAATTAACTTCTGTTGGATAAAATCAGGGTCAAATCATTGTATGAAGGTGTTTGCATAATGACAATAATCTGATTGCATACTTAACACTTCTTCCCCTTTCTTAATATATGCTAGAAGTCAACCAAACAATTACAAGCAATGGGAATAAAAATAAAGAGCAATAAAGAACACTGGTAAAAAAGTCTCTCAACATGAAGGTCTAGTCCTAAAACCCCCCACCATTCTTTCTTCTCCCGTTTTCCCCTTCTCACTGGCCAGTAACTCTCTCTAGTGGCTCATTCAGTTCCACCCTGTAGAGAGCACAGCCTCTCTTCCTAAGTAGCTTGATTCCAGAAATGGTAACGCTTTATTTATTCTTTTATGTTGTGGGCTTTTTCTCACATCTTCGCATGTTCCATTGTTATTTAGGAAACTGGACATTTTGGATAATATGATTTGGCCATGCTAAAATTCTGTCTTTTCTGTGGAAATAATTTGCTGACCCTGTTGCTTTGCTGTTTGTTGCATGACTGTCTTGATCATTTCTCTACAGTTTCTCTGCATTCTGTAGGTTCTGGAGTCTGTGCTCCCATAACTTGGTGGTCAGCAACAGATTGCACAGAGTCCCTCATTGTTTGGCAGCAGTGAGTCTCCTAGCTTTTGTTGCAGGGTTTTGTGTACACAGTCTTCCTTTGGAGTCTATGAGGATATTTTCCAGGATCCTCCAAACCTTTGGATGTTCAAGTCTCTCACATAAAATGCCATAGTGTGTGTGTGCACAGCCTGTACACATCCTTACATTAACTGTAATACCCAGTATAAGTCAAATGCTTTCTAAATTGCAATTTGAAATTGCATAATAAAAATGCCAGGAAAATGTCTGTATATGTTTACCATAAACACAGTTTTTTTCAGTTTTTAACTTTTTGATACAAAGTTGGATCTGCATAAACAGAGCCCATGGATACACAAAAGTGACTGTACAATAAAGAGTCCATCCAACAATTGGACTTTTGATAACTCTGCTTTAACCCTCATTTCCAGCATGTATAGAGCCTCAAGGTCACCCAGAGGTCACAATGCAGTGCCATTTCAAGTGTTTCTCAAGCATACACACAATCCAGACAATTCTGTGCATTCTAGATCACCTCCTGGTCAGAGGGGTTTCCACAGAACAGCAGGCTGGCCACACAACAGCAGCTTTCTGGTGATGATGGTTGGGGCGATTCTAATCATGTTCTATTCAATGTGGTTTCCAACGCTGGTTCACTGTGGTTGCCAGACCTGTCTTTCAAGGTTATCATGGAATCTGGGAGGAAAGGGATGGCATGGGAAAGGTTCAAGTGTGGTCTGACTATGCTGTAACAGCTCTGTTCCCTGGACTGCCCCCTTTGCTAAATCTCTAGGGTTCTGAAAAGCTTTGTCTTGTGAATTATTTCTAGCTTTTATTTATTTCATATTTAATTTATGAATTTTTAAAAATTTATTGTTTGAGAATTTCATGCAGGCATATAATGTATTTTAGCAAATCTAGTCCCACTCCCTATCTCCAACTCTTCCCATGGCCCCCTCCACCAGTACTCTCCCCTCCCAATTTCAGGTACCCCTCTTAAACACACTGAGTCCATGTACATGTGTGGATGTAGGGCCATTTACTGGAGTATAGGTGTCTTCTCAGTTACCACATCCCTGAAGAAAACTGACTGCCCCCTCCCAGCCGCCATCAAGTGCCAATAGGTCCTCTGCCACTGGGACTTTGTCAGCCCCTCCTCCACCCATGTCAGCCCTCTTGTTCCACTCAGAATTGGATTTCATTTTAATGCCCTCAACCATTCTGCTCTTGCTGATGTCATGATGAGCCATATAATAATGGTGTTTAAATCATGCTTGTAACCCTATTTCTTTACATTCTGTATGGTTGTTTATCATTCAGTCAGAGCCCACCATTGCTGATACTATTTCATTTTGTTGAATAAAGTGACAGATGGTTTTGTCTGGGAGGTGGATGAGGGAGAAGGCTGAAAAAAATCATAGGGTTTCATTCTTAGCAGCAGCACACAGTAATCCCCAGCTGTTCAATATTTGTCCCATTTGATAAAAGATCTGTAACAACAGGGTTGGGTTTGTATTCTATGATTTGAAGTGGACATATCATCTCAATTTTTACAGCTTTTCTCATTTTTTTTGTAATAAGCATTTATAAAATGTTTTTGTTGTCTAGTTGGTAGTTTCTTGTTTTCATTTTTTTCTAGGTGTTAATGCAAAAATAAAGCCAATTCTGTCTCTACTATCATGATTCTCATGACATTTGTATTATTTATGACTGCCTTTTGCCAGCATGAATTCTAAAGGGGAAACATACTTCTGTGAGAATTCCATAGCTGCAATTAGTCTCAAGTACCTCAAAATAATGTTGAATGTTTCCTCTCATCTTCCTTTCAAAATATTGGTCCATCAGCACACACTAATTTATTTACACACAAGCCAGGCAAGCATCTTTCAGACATTAGACTCTTCATGACTTAGGTGTGTTCTGATTATTTGTATCCCATCTTAGAACCCAATTTATATACACAACTTCTGCTTTTGTGTAAAGTCTACAAACAAAACATCATTTGAATGTGTTGATCATGAAACTCTGAAAATTCACAACATTGTGACTTTCCAAAATATTTTACAAGGTTCTGAGAAATATCTCTTTTACCCATCTCTCTGCCAGTCTGGAAATATGGCTTTAAAATAAAAATTTATCTTAGTCTATAAGTATCCCTGGGGATATGATTTAAAAAATAAAAATGGAGTTTATACATAATGGTGTTGAGTCAATCATATCTTTATAGTTCTCTTTTGAATTTTGATATGATTGATGCTTAAATAATATTGCTATTCATCTCAAAGATCAAAAAGTCTGAAAATGCAGAAGGTAAGATCAACTGAACAGATCTCACAAGAGAAAAATAGTTACAAATTAAATCATGGAACAGGAAGGGCCTTACAATGTCCCATCCCTTGCTGAAGAGCCAATGGCAACAAGTATGAGATAGGGGAGATAGAATCACTTTTCTTTCAATGAGGCAATCATTGGTAGGTTTCCCAGGTCTCAGTGAATGACTCCATCCATTTGTGCATTTAGGCAGCACCAATTGAACTTAGTGGGTTATAAAAATATAAAATATATAATATGTTGTAGGGTGGTGTGGGTCAAAGCTTGAAGGAGGAACTGGGAGATGGATATAACCAAGATACATTGAAAACATGTTTGAAATTTTCAAAAATTAAAATAAAAATTATGAAAAAATATGAGAAACCAGTCCAAAGTAATTGTGATTAAAAATTTCTTACAAAATTTACAAAACATAGGATAATTGTAGATAAACTTTGGGAACTTAAGGCCAATAGAAGGCTAAAGAATGCAACTCAGTGGTGGAATGATTGATTAGCATGTGCTAAGGATTGGGGTTCTATCACTAGAACCCCACTAACAAGTTACAATGGTTTGAATGAAAATAGTCCTCCTATCATCATGCGTTTAAATACTGGGTACCCACCTGATGGAATTGTTTGGAAAGATTAGGAGGTATGGCCTTGATGGCGATGGGATTTGAGATTTCCAAAGATCACAAAAGTCTCTTTACCTCTTGCTTATGGAGAAGGGGTGAGCTCTCAGCAACTGCTCCAGTGCTGTTCCTGCCAGCTGGTTAGTCCCCTGCCATGATGGTCATAAACTAACTCTTTGAAACTGTGAGCCCCAAATAAACTCTTCCTTTTTCACAGTGTCTTATCACAGCAACACAACTAAGACATAAATAAACAGATAAACAAACCCTGTAATCTTTGATCCAGACTCTTGTTCTCAATCTTATACATCTCTATGCCATTCTTCAGGTGGAATGGATAGAATATATTCAGCAGTTCAATAAACCGCCAAGACTGTTGAGGAATGCCTCCATTTTTGTTGCCTTCTTCCTCCAGGTGTGCTGACAGAAAGAACTTACTGAGGGCAGGATCGGCAGCAGCTCTCCTCTGGGTCCCCCACTTTTCCACCAAATGGTGATGGAGAGGGAACAGAGGATCTGGTGGTAACAGAGCTCTGACTTCAAGGACACTGTTGCCATTGGTTTTACTCTCTTCAGGCCCTGAAGATGCTGAGAGCAGATTTCCTCTCTCGTGGGTGCTTCCTTGACTCCTCAGAACCCTGCCTGTCTGTCAATAGGCTAGCTGCATTCTGCTGTAACCCCTTGATGTTTTCTGTGACATCCCTTACCACATCTCTCTCAATCCTCAAGTTTAGAAAAAGGTTGTGCCATACAGATGCTCAGTCAAATTCCATCTTCCTCCTAGAAAATTTACTTGCTCAGACATCAAAGTAGACCCAGGCCGACACTTGCTACATCCAATTCCACATCTGATTCAAAAAAAAAAAAATGTGTACACACTTGGTCCCCTATTCAGAGTAACTGCTGTAGTTCCCTGGCTGGTGATTTTTATTATAGCTTTTATCTTTATTATATTATACCTTTAAGCTTACACAATAGTTATCTTTTCGTTACTAATTTATTTTCTTAAAGCTATATTTTTATTTGATTGTGTGTGTGTGTGTGTGTGTGTGTGTGTGTGTGAGTGTGTGCAACACATGGAGATCAGAAGTCTGGTGGGAGTTAGTTCTCTCCTTCCACCATGGGAGTGAATCCCAGGGACTGAACTCAGGTCACAGAGTTTTACGGCAAGCACCTTTACCCACTGAGCCATCTCATAAATTGTTTTGAAGTTCGGTTGGGTTTTGGTTTATAGAGGTAAGGGCCAGACCCATTCTATTTTCCACTTCCAGGAATCTCTGAAACAAACTTTCCATGTGGCTTCATTGAAGCCTCCCTTTCTACCATTGAGGAAAAGAAACATCCGTCCATGCATTCATACACCTGCTAGCGCAGACCCATTTTTTCCCTGGGTATTGGTGAGGAAAACAGATAGCACATATTTCTCAGAAGACATTCTCATCACAAAACTTTATTCTTTATCACTAAAATTCCTTACCATTTGCTACTCCCAAATCAACTGTGGATCATTTCTTTTTGAAATTGACATCTTAGTCTAGCTTACAAGATGCTGTATTATATAGCGTGTTGCATATCTGGACATCTCCACCAAAACCTCCAATATAATGTCATTGACATTGAGAAGACATAGAACTAATAAATTTGAGAAAATATATCTTGCTATACATAATTGAGTAGGAAATTACTTCCATATGGTTAGCAAATATTTCAGAAATTTAGACCTTAGAAGAACAAAACCTGGCTTACATCAGTTACTGAATTTAAAAACATAGTTGTGATGTTGAGGTCATTAAATAAATCAGTCTTTACCTTTATCTTTTTATCTAAAATAGAGCCCTATAAACACAAGCAAAAATTAAATCATTCTTTTTCATACCTCCTCACAACTTCAATTAAAATAAGTGCAGGTGCTAAATCAGCCATGAATTTTTATCTATATTCAAATTGGCTTTTCAACTTGCCATCGAGCTCACTGCCATCTTTCTCCCACAGTCTCCAACAGGGATTCCTCTTTCTTTTGGACCTCTGTTTGAACTGTTTTTAATTATTTGGATAAGATTCACACCAAGACTGGAAGTAAATGATGTACTGTCTCTGCATCCCCTTGACAATCAACTTTCTCCATCTTGCTTTCATGCTCAGCTAAAAGGCAGATTTAATTAGTGAAAGTCACGAGCACCACTGAACAAAACACTTACTTTCAGCCTTTTGTGAATCTTTAAAAGATTAAGTTAACAAGCCAGTTTTGTGAGCAAGAGTTTAAGCCAGTAAAGGCTGTGTAATTTATTCGATATTTTTCTATTCACTCTATCTAAGCTAATTTATCTTAAAGTTCTGCCAGCGATGGTCCTCAGTTATGTATAAGATAAACAAAGTAATTCAAATGCCTAAAACAAAGTAATTCAAATGCCTAAAACAAAGTAATTCAAATGCATAAGTTCTGTCTTATATGATATATTTCTCTATCCCCCAACATGTAGACGATATATTGGAATGATACATTCTAGTTGAGACTCTTCCCAATGTATTTATTTGTTTCTTCTCTCTCTTCTCTCTTCATAGCTCCTAATTAGTGGAGTGAAATGTATTTTATAAATTCTATGTGAAACTGGTTCCTTTCTTGATAGTCCTCAGACTGTGATCTTATCAGAAAAAAAGGTCTAGAATCCAGTCTTGGAGGAGACAGCAAAGACCCTAATAGTCAGTTTTACAGGGGATTCTTGATCATTTAGTGCTTGCCACAGAACAAATTTTTGTAATAGAAAATGTTTAGTATTAGCCTAAGAATCAATCAGAAAACTATTAATCATATAACACCCTGTCACCATTCACATATGAAAAACTTTTCATATATATTTTTTCAAATATATAAATATATATATATATATATATATATATATATTTCAATTTTTCGAGGATATATACTAAATATATATTTGAATATATATGCTTCAAAAATTCCTATTATTATATATACATATAAGCACACATATATGTGTTCATTCAAACAATTAAATAAGGGCAACTGTCCTTTTGATCCATTATCAATGTTTTAATAAAGCCTTAAAAAGTTCCCTTAGGGCTGTTGAGATGGCTCAGCAGGTAGGCACTATCTGCCCCAGGTCTAACAATCTTAATTCAGTCCCTGGGACTCACATAATTGAAGGGGATTGAGCCAATGCCTACCCATTGTTCTTTGACCTATACATGGGTTCCCTTCACACATAATCAAATAAATGAGTTAAAATGTAATAAAAATACACTAAGAGAAACCTTAAAGTATGGCTACTCTTTAACCTTGCTATCAGCCAATCTACACTTCAGCCCCCCCCCCCTCCATATTGCATTACTGGAGATCCTTTTTAATAGATAACACCCATCCTATCCTTTCCTTTGGGAGCCATTATTCATCTGGTTGGTTTAAATTACATAACCTTAAGCCCATCTTTGTGTATTCAACTATTTTCTGTTGTGCTCAGAAATGTATAGTAAAATATTTATGGGCAAGATAAAAGTATGTTCAGTGAAGGACAGTGGTGATATACACATGCTATAATCCCAGGAGGCAGGGGCAAGCAGATCTCTGTGAGTTTGAGACCAGCTTGTTCTACTGAGCTAGTTCCAAGACAGCTAGGGCCACATAGGAAAACCCTGTCTTGAAAACCCAGTTTTAAAAAAAAAAAAAGCTGGAGCGTGTGAAGTGACCTGTTCTGCAGAACCATACTTGCAGGATCTCCATGACTTAGAATATACAAGAGAAGTTTTAGTGAGGGCCCAGCATTGATGGTGTACTAGTAGCCACAGGCCTTGAATCAGCCAAGAACTCATTGCAATGAACATTTGCAAATAAAGCCGTTTGGGCAAAGGGTATATACTGTGTGATACACTGCAGCTCCCAAGGCTACTATAACAAATGAATATATGATGGAAAGGCAGAAAAGATGGAGGAGGGAAGTGATTTCTCCCTCTCTCTTAAAATTATTTTTATTTTTTTAATTTTCTTTTCCGGGGGGGGGGGAGGCTACAAGGGTGGAGGGCACATATGGAAGGACTGGGAAAGAGTGGGATTGGGGTGCATGATGTGACATTTCCAAAGAATCAATAAATAAAGTTAATACTAAAAAAGTGATTTTTTGTGAAACAATCCACTACAAGGCCTGACTCAATCCCACAGTCACACCAAAAGAAACATGAGAAAACAAGTAAAAACAATCAAAACACACTTTAAGAGAACTCTGGAGACCATCAAAGGTTTGTAACAATTAAGTCCATATGGAATCAAAAAGAAATTAACTTAAAAAACAGGAAAACTTTGTATGGTGATATTTCATTTGTGCTGAAATGTGATTTTATTTGTATGTTAATAAATAAAGTTGCCTGGAGATCAGAGGTAAAAGCATCCATAAGTAAAGTCAGGCAGTTTTAGCACATGCCCTTAATCTGATCATGTGGCAGGCAGAGTCTCTGTGTGGTCAAGGACACAGCCAAATGTGATAACAGGAGCCTTTAGTCCCAGTACCAACCATAGAGACATGGAGGTCTGTATAGACAGGCAGTGATGAGGAAGTCATATGGCTGGGCTTAGAGCCAATAAGAAGGCATAACAGGAAAGCAATAAGAGCACAGGTTAGGCAGAAAGAGGTCTCTCTCTCTCTCTGGGGAAGCTACTTTTGGTGGTAAGCTAAAGCTAGTTGTGGCTATTGCTCTGATCTCTTTGGTTATTTCCTCTCTATTTAGCTCTGTTTCTTATTTACTATGACTGCTTAGAATTTCATCTACATTTAATGACTGGCAAGAATCCATTAAAAACCGTTGGTGGCCCCACAGGTCAGGGGTTACAGGTCTCAGTTCAGGCAGAGTTTACAGGCCCCAAGCCCGGCCAGAGCTACCAGTCTGGCTTCATGCGGTCAGAGCTGTGCTCAACCATAGCTACAAATGGTTACTTGCAGCTGGAGTTACTTGCCACCAGACTGCCAACTCAAGCAGCTCAGGCTTAAAGGGGCCCATACTACAAGCAGTTCAGGCCTGAATCGGCTCAAACTGGAGCATGTGCTTGGACTTAAGCTTTTAGCTTTTTTCTGTTCTCCTGGTAGACAATAGGTGCATTCTCTCTCTCTCTCTCTCTGGATTCCCATCTAAGATGCTAGCTAGCTGTTTTGAAATTCCCTCAGACTTCTGTTCTATGCAGACTTTGTTAGTCAATTAAGATATCAGATATCTTAAAGGGAGAAACTACTTAAAAGAGAATTTTTTCCCCACATTAAAAAAAATAGGAAATATCTTTATAATAGAAGGAAATTGGTCTTGGTTTGTTTCACTTGAGATAATGTTCCAATCCCTAACAGCTAATAGCTGAACATTTACCTCCTGAAGAGGCCAAGTTGGATGCCAAAATTCTGGTACAATTATTGTCACATCTGCACCTGTGTCTACTAAACCAGATAGTATAACATCATGTATTCATATTTTTAACTTTGGTCTTCGTTCATTTATAGAAGTTTGCCAAAAAATTTGTTTCATGGATTTTCCTGAATTTTCTATTCTCTCTGTCTCAGTTGTTCTATCATCCCGAGCAGCCTGGTTTATTCTAATAGGGTTTTGGTTATTTAATTACTCTGAGTAGGGGCTTCTTCTATGATGGCAGAAAATGTCTGAACTGGATTTGCTGTGGGGCCCTGCCTGAGGCCCCTCTGGGAGTTTCCTGAGGACCAAAACTGTCTGTTCCTTGTTGATCTACATTGGTTGGTCCAATGTTTACCCTTATGTAGATTATCAAGGGACCAGGCCTAACATCAAATCTGAAGTCTCCAGAAAGATGATGGGGCCCCACAACAATGATTCCACGTGGACAATAATAATACCACTAAGCTGACAAACATCACCTACAGATCAGCTTTGGACTACAAACTGCATATGGAGTTAACTTTCATTGTGGCAAAAGTTAGCCACTGGACAACAAAGTGTCCTTGAATTGACTGCTGACAATCAGAACAAAATGGACAGACAGGACATGAAACAAAGGACTACCAATTCTTGCCAAGACACATGTGGTTGTGGCTTTAGCAACAGGCATCCTCTGAGGCCAGGACAACATGGCACCATCCCTGAAGTGGCCTTTGCAATCCAGAAAAGGTACAGTGCCCTTTCGAAGGCAGCTGAACAGGCAGTGGAGCAATGGCTTCTGATGTGTAGTGGAACTGTAGCTGAAACAGTTATTCTTGAAAGAGTAACTAAGATGATGGAGACTACCCTCTTAATGGTAGACTGCCATTTAATAAAAGAGATGAAGTCACCCACAAGCCAAGAAGAATGAACAGTTGAATTCCAAAAACATCCACAATTTTCAGAATTTAAAATCCTGAATCATGACAGGATACTGTCATGGAATTCAGATGTTTCTGGTACATGGACTACTCTCACCAAATGTGAGGTCAAACTACAGGCCTTATGCACATCCTACTTCACAAATGAGTCTGTCAGATACGCCAAGCCTATAGGCTGAAGATGATGCCCCAACACTGTGGAGAAATTTCAGGTGACTGTCCAGGCAGCTGGCTGATTCTGTCAACTCACATTTTTTTTTGGATGACGCTTACGTGCACTTTCTGTTTTTATTTTTGTTAGGTAATATTATTTCCTTCTTGGTTCTCTGAGGGAGTTGAAGATTAGATAGTTATGGTTATATTTAAAGATTAGATAGTTATAATTATAGTTTTCCTTGTTAAGAATTTCAGAAAAGAAACTCACTAAAGAGGCGTAAGTGTATAAATTTGAAAGACATTATAAGAGTTCTGTTAGTAATATAAGTTAGGATAGAAAGAAAATCAGGTACATTTTGGACTTACCAAAATAGGATAAACAATGGAATATTTTCTCTGAGTCTGTCAAATGCAAATGGACTAGACATTGTTAGGTATTTATTGCTTGTATATATTATATATAGTTATTGTACTTATTGTATTTAGTTTTTCTTATATTAGTTACAACTTTTTTCTTTTTTTATTAGAATAGAAAAAGGAAATATGGTGATACTTCATTTGTGCTGAAATGTGATTTTATTTGTATGTTAATAAATAAAGTTGCTTGGAGATCAGAGATCAAAGCAGCCATAAGCAGAGTCAGGTGGTGGTAGCACACACCCTTAATTCGATCACATGGCAGGCAGAGTCTCTGTGTGGTCAAGGACACAGCCAAATGTGGTAACATGGGCCTTTAATCCCAGTACCAACCATAGAGACCTTGAGGTCTGTATAGACAGGCAATGATGAGGAAGTCATGTGGCTGGGCTTAGAGCCAATGAGAAGGCAAAGCAGGAAAGCAATAAAAGCACAGGCTAGGCAGGAAGAGGTCTCTCTCTCTCTCTCTCTCTCTCTCTCTCTCTCTCTCTCTCTCTCTGGAAGCTTACTGCTGGTGGTAAGCTAAAGCTAGTTGTGACTATTGCTCTGATCTCTTTGGTTATTTCCTGTATTTGGCTCTGTGTTTTTTATTTACTAAGACCATTTAGAATTTCGTTTTACAACTTTGTTCCCATTTCATTTGCCATTGACCTAACCTCTTCTGGCTTATTGGCCATATGAAAGATGCAGCCCGCATTCCCAGTGTGGTGCAATGATCCTGGTCCTGTAAATATCACAGCAGTTCCTAATTGCAACTTCTCATGCACATCTACTCTAGCTCAGAATTGTCTTCTCTACCTCACTCTTCTTGAGATTCAGTAGACTTAAATACATAAACATAATTGCTTAAAGCCATTGCAAGTTGGGCAGATATGATGGTTCAGTGGGAAAAGATGCTTGCTACCAAGCTGCCTAATGACTAGAGTTTGATATTGGAACACATACGGTAGGAGAGAATCAAAACCTACAAGTTGCCCACTGAACTCCACATGTAGGTCATGGCACATAAGTCACACACACACACACACACACACACAATTACAAAATAAAACAAAACCCAATTTAAGACAACCTGCAGAAGGTTGAGGCAGGAGACAATGGTAAGATTGGTGACAAACTGTCTAAAGTCCTGGATGAAAGGCTTGGGAGGGTTTCTTTAAATAAAATGAGGGCATCAAAATTACCCAAGTATATGGGAGGATTTTGAAAACTATATACCCCAGGAAGGACACATGTTCAGAGACGTTACAAGACATGAAGCTTTATATTTAGGCTACTAAGTCCTAGGTTCAAGAAAAACTGTCCAGGCTATGAAAGAGAGCCTCAGCATGGACCCAGAGACTTGGAGAATATTGTCTTGTTTTGTTTTGTTTTGTTTTGTTTTGTGCTCGTGTGTGTGTGTATGTGTGTGTGTGTGTGTGTGTGTGTGTGTGTGTGTGTGCATATGTGTGTGTGTTTCTATTGATTTTGTGGTTAATTTTTTATTGGTTCTGGAAAAATTCCTTTTTATAAGCTTAATGTAGACTAAAAGGATAGTTGCTTCAAAATCCACTGGAAAATTCACTAAAGTAAAGGCATGATTATAACCTTCAACAAACAAGAAGTGGGAGGTCACTGGGAATATAGGTGGTACAGTACCTGTCTATCATGTACAAAGTCATGGGTTTGATTCCCAGTACTGTTGAATAAATTAATCCCATAAAGGTCAAATTGCATTGAGTAATCCAGAGCTGAATAAACTACTAGGAAATGTGACCTAATTGAAGGATGTAGGCTAGTAGAGTCATGCCTTTGAAAGGCATTTCTTGTCCTCCCCCACTGTTCCCCATTTGCTGGCTGCTATGGTCTTCCATAACTATACTACTTCTGCCTTTTTCCAAACCTAAAAGCAGTGGAGATAGCCAATGTTGAACTCAAACCTCTGAAAATGTGAGCCGAAACAAACCTTTTCTCACTTAAGTTGCTCATTCCTGGTGTTTTGTCACAGAAGCATAAATACTAGCCAACACATTTCCTGTATGTGTTTAAACACTACATCAAACCAGAGCAATACTTGCAATCAATGCATGCTAATAAATAGAAAAGTTTCTAGTGCATGTTAACAAAAAGTTAGTGGTTTTAAAGCAATCAAGGATATAAAGAAACTTTCTTTCCCTCTACCCTTGATGGTATTCCTCCCTGCTCTCCCAAGAGCAGCTGGGGTCACAATTTAAAATTCAAGTTCATATCTTATTGCATGACTCCCAAGTTCTTATTGGCCAAGAACTTGGTTGTTTTCCTAAGAAAGAAATTTGGGGCTTGTGTGATGACTAAGTGGGTAAAAGCATTTGCTGCCAAGCCTGAGGATCTGAGTTCAATCCCCAGGACCCACATAGTGGAAGGAGAGAATTGATTCTTATAAGTTGTCCTCTGACCTCCACAGTCACACTGTAGCAATGCCCCTCTCAATACAATAAATTACTGTATTTTTTTTTGAAAGAAAGAAATCTGCCTTTGGAAACATCCAAAATATAGCAGCTTCTGCTCAGACCTCCTTTGCAGACCTGAGTGTGCCAATGTTAATCCTCCGTGGACACTCCAGAGCCTGGATGAAGCCAGGCCTGTGAAGAGTGATGGGCTCTTCATTGGTCTCTTCCATCTCCAAAGTGTTCTAGTCACCTCCCATTCTTGAGAAGGCAGCACAGCTCCAAGCTTTATGAACTGTAAGAATTCATCAATGACAAGGCAAATAGAAACAGCTGTCATCAGAAAAGATATCTAAAAGAAAGAAAGACTGTTCAGGGAAAGATAACTTTTACTGTTTGCCGAAGAAAGCAATCTTGGTCAGACTGCATGCACATAAATGAAGAATTTTAAAGATAAGGCTTCCCAAAGAGGACTGGCTGCTTCCAGTGTCTGTCTCAGCCTCAGTGACTCATAGCTACATCTGGGTAGGAAGGGAAGGTGGGGTATAAATTCATAAGACTGACTTTTCTCCTCAGTGTTGTTGACCCGGTATTCTGGTATGAGATTTTCTCTATGAGGAAATTTCCTCTACATTTCTAGAGCCTTGAAATTGTTCATTTTCTTTGACCCCACAGTTGTTGCACGAGGAATTCGTTCTTTGAAATTAATTAGAGATGCAGAAGAAAAAGTCCTTTATCTCGGAAACTGGTAAGTAGAAATCTCATTTCATAGACACAGGTGCACAAGCAATTCAACCTGCCTATTTTTCTGAAATTGAACTTTATTTCCTTTTGAGGCTTTTATTCTTCCAGGCACTGCAAAGATGATTTAATTTAATCCCATCTCCCTCTAGTGCCCCTCCTATAACTTCCTGGTGATATATCTAAGTTCTCTGTGCCACCATGCTGAAAGGAAAAGTTACCTGGCTGGAGGGTTCATCATCCATTTCTGCCGGTGTGCCTTGAGATGCTCTCAGGCCATGCTAGTTGATAAACATTGGTATAGATCACTGCTGTTTTCCCTGCAACCCTCAAGGGATATTTTGATGACACTGTCTTTCTGTTTTCATCATCTAGGGACCATTGGGAATTGTTCATGTTACATTACCAAACATGGTATTAGAATACCTGTAAAATGCCCAAAGCCCTCACAGTAGCTCTTCCACAGTATCAAATTTTGTTCTAGAGAGTTGCTCATTTTTCTCCAGGTCCTACACTTTGGAATAGGAAAGGTAAACTTTCAAATATCTTGTTTCTCTTTGGTTTTCTTTCTTTATGTTTTTTGGGTCTTATTTTTGAGATAATAAGAGCAGGCTCTAGTTCTTGACTTTGGGGTAAAAACCCTACTGCAGTGAGTGCTCTATCACTCTCACTCATGACTGGTAGATTCTGGATGTGCTGCCCTCTCTATACTCAGTAATATATTTTAAAATCGACAGTGGCAGGATTATTTACATCTTAGTTATTTCTAAATTTCTAGTATATAGGATATTCCTTTTGAAAGACAATAGACCCGTGTTCACAAGCACTAAAATAAAGGGGAGGGGGGAAAGATTCATTCATTGAAAAAGTAAGCTATTTTGCATTTATCAAGATAAAATGATTTAAAACTTAAATGTCCAACAACTATGAAAGAATAGAATAGTTTCTCATGTAGTAGGAATATCACATAGCATTGAAGTCTTGATTTTGAATATTACTTAACAACCCATGGAAATGATACCTTATGTCAGATTTAAAAAAAAAAAGCATAGCATTCACATTGTTTAAAATGCTAGTATGTACAGAGGGGGAAATGATGGAAAGAAAACATGGAGATCTCTGTTGTTCTTTGTGAGATATGATTCCACTGTTAGCCCAGGTTGGCTTGGAACTCATTGTGTAGCCTAAGATGGTCTTAAACATGGGGGAACCTTTTTGTTTTTGTCCCAAACACTAGGACTAATGTAGGAAGCCATCATGCCCATCTGAACATGTTAAATACTGATTTATCACGAGTGGTGAGGAAATGTGTGTGTGTGTGTGTGTGTGTGTTGTATTGTACATTTTATTTTTCTTTCCTTTTTATGTTATCAAAAGCTTCTGAAATGAAAAGTATAATCTTTGTAGTGAAAACATACATACCTTATATTTCTAAGAATAAATATAACTGTTGTAAAGACTTCAAGTAAAATGAGGGTTGGAGAGATTTTTGTGGGTTTTGCATTTAGAAGGTAATTGAAAAACTAAGCCAGAACATTTCCAGTAATGTTGACAGGGATAGAAGTCAGTATGCCGGAGATTGAAATTTAAAATGGGAAGCTAAATATGTTAGTGAATTTACACCCTGTTTCTAAACAGCTTGGCTATAAAAGGAAGGAGAAAGATAAGGCAATGGCAAATGAGGGACACTATGCCAGAAGGCTGTATCTATCTATTTAATGGGAGATTCTAGAGTGTACTTAGGGGTAAGGAGGGAGTCAGTAGAAAGGCAAATGCTTGCAATATTGGCTAACGCCTCAATTTTCTGTATGAAGAAGTCTTCAGAGAGAGTTGCTGGTAGCGGGGTAGGTTTTGAGAGGGGAGTAATAGAAAATTAAAATTGTAGCTGTGATGTTCAGGGCAAGGAGCTGATCAATGGGCATCACAATATTGTTGAGCAGTGCTAGAGTCCTGCCGCCACCAGGTTCCCAAAACGTGCGATGACACCAATCTGCTCAAATGTGTGATTTAATCTAACAGCCTGCAGGAGTCTAACTATGGAATGGAGAACTGATTTTTTTCTGAGTTGAAGGGTTGGAAGCTTGGGTTGGAAAATGGGATAAAAGTCTTTTTTATAACTTTTTGTAACCTCTGTACAACTTCAGTGACAGCCTTCTACAGGGTCTGCAGGGTAACCTCCATACCACACAACTGAGGATGCCCTCAAGAATGGTCTTGAAAATGATGCTTCTCCTTTTTTTTTTTAAAAAAAAAAAAAAAAAACTGTGTGTGTGTGTGTGTGTGTGTGTGTGTGTGTGTGTGTGTGCGCGCGCGCACGCGCGCACATGTATGTACACGCGTGCGCGTTGTGCCCATGTGCGTCATGGTGCATGTGAGGTGAGAGGACAACTAGTCAAAGTCAGTTTTTGCCTCCTACCATGAGGGATCCTAGGGATCCATTTCAGATCACCAGGCCTGGAGTCACATGTCTCTATGCACTGAGCCATCTAACCATCTTTGGTGTCTTCATTCCTGCTTGGCTGTATTTATTATTGTTTACCAGGCAGGGTTAACAATAAATATTATCTGCTCAGGGCATGTGTTACAGGCTTACCCTTTTGTATTGCATTTCCCTCATATATACGTGTGTGTCTGTGTGTGTCTGTGTGTGTGTGTGTATGTGTGTGTGTGTGTGTGTGTGTGAGAGAGAGAGAGAGAGAGAGAGAGAGAGAGAGAGAGAGAGAGAGAGAGAGAGAGAGAGAGAGAGAGAGAGAGAGAGAGAGAGAGAGAGAGAGAGAGAGAGAGAGAGAGAGAGAGAGAGAGAGAGAAGCCACAGAATACAAACATATGCAGGATGATGTGAAGTTGTTGCCTGCTGGGAATGAGGTTGCTCACATGGAGCTGGTGAGTTTGTCCTGCATGCAATGAAGCTTTGACTATCAACTTGACACAGCCCTGTCACCTGAGAAAGAAAGCCTCAGTTGAGGAATCGCCTCTATCAGATTGGCCTGTGGGGGACTGTAGGCGAGCCCAACCCACTCTGGAGGCAGCACCACCTAGACAGATGGTTGTGAGGTGTGTAAGGAAACTGGATAAGCATGGGACAACAAGCAGCATTCCTCCATGGTTCCAGCCTTGCCCTTCCTCAGTGATGGATGGTGACCAGGAACTTCAAGTTGAAAAAATAAAGCTGTTCCTCCCTGGAGTTGCATCAGCCAGAATGTTTCTTTTTCCCTCTGCGACAGAAATGAAACTAAAATAACCTGTGGCTTGTGCAGAGAAATGAGGCTCCCCTAAAGAGAACGGACCCCAAGATTCCATGTAGTTAAGTCCCCAGGGAGATATGTCCTGGGACTGAGCATTTTCACTGTGACCAGGTTCTGTGTGAACTGTGACTAGATGAGAAAGAGAAGACTGAGTGCTGGTGCTTCTCTCTGATTAGATGAAATCAACTAGAAGGATGGTATCTTTTAAAAATATGTAAATACACATTTTTCTCATTAGGGCGACACAATAACTCATATAAATCGCCATCTCATACTTTCCAATTACATTAAAATCAGACATGATTTTATTTTACCAATCATCAAGAAAATTACTTTTAATCATTGCTGTTCCAGCATCTCTGAGGCTGTTTCTCTCTAATCACACAGTCGAGGACTGTAGAGTTTCATCAAAGGAAGCCACAGAGGAGGTCATGGTGCTTGGGAAGGTCAGCAGCTACAAAGCAAGGGTTCCTCTACACCTGCTCCATGACGTGGGTAGTAATACACCCCTGGGCTCTGTCATTTCAATACAATTAATGAATGCTTTACAGTGGGAAGTGGGAAGGAAAGGAAAGCATTTCGTGTAGTTTACCTCCTCAAATCAGTCACTTGGCCAAATTTCCACAACGAGCTTGGATGTGTCTTGGAAAATGTTCCTAACAGCAAGCACTTGAGAACATCTAGTAATGATGACATTTAAAACCACACATACATTGTTATTCTAAGTGCTGTATGTATATCATCTCATTTTTTCAAAAACTATTTATTTATTTATTCATTCATTTAATTGTGTGTGTGTGTGTGTGTGTTGTGTACATACATGTCATGGTGGATGTAGAGCTCAGAGGGCAATTTGTCAGAATTAATTCTCTCTATCCACCGTGTTGAACCCAGGGTTCAAACCCAGGTCTTCCTGTTTGGTGGCAAGCATATTTTCCCACTGAGTTGTATCACTGGCCCTTCTTACTTCATCTTTCCCCTGGCTCTTATGAGGAATATGATTATTGTCTCTATTTTAAAGCACACTGGATAAAAGGTAAATTCTCATTCAAAAGTTCATATTCCTTAGCTATATCTAGCCCCCATCCTTGTGTAAGATTTTATGCTGTTATTGGTTTCACTTATAATAAGGCATAATTGTTAAAATTTAATATTTCCTGAAATGATCAGGTTTTTATTTGTTTATCCGGTGAGATTCATTAATTTTACTTTCCAAAGTCATGTTATTCTGTTGAACTCCTTTCAACAGAATCAAGGCAAGTTGCTTCAAGGAAAAAAAAAAAGCTGACACAGCCAGTAAAATATTTTGGCTTAAAGTCAAATGTCATCAGCTGAATGGCAAAATAAGCCCAACACATCTCTTAGTACAGGACAAGGGTCCATCCCTTGATTCACAGAAAGAATAGCAATGTATTCATTTGTACAGTTTAACATTGACCATCCAAATAGTATGGCTCTGAGTATGAGTGTACACATCTGAAATTCCAGCACATGGGAGATAGAGGTAGGAGGACAAAGAATTCAAAGCCATTCTTAGACACACTGTGAATTTGAGGCCAGCCTGGGCTACATATGATGCATCTTAAAATTTTAAAAAGTGGAATACTACTATGTTTTTTTCTCTTTTGTCTCAATTAGATCCCTTTCTTTGTGCTATGCTGGATTAACTTAAGATACTTCTGTCCAATTAATTGTGCACATGCTTTTCTAAGCACCATCAAATCCAACCATGGGGCTTTACAGAATAAATTTGAAAAAAGAATCTGTAGAAAGTATATGTTCAGGTTCATTTTTATTAAAACTCTTCATACCATCCCTAAATCACTCTCTTGAGAGGCACAGGACACATACACAATGTAGGTTTTACAGCAGTTTTGCCAGCACAAATTAAATATCTCACACGGGCAAAAGCAGTTTTTATTAACATACTCTGTGGAGGACAATAAAATTTATCTAGAACTAGATAAAAATAGTTGATTGGATCTGAAAACTTGCAACTAAACTATTATGGGGGAAGACTGACTGCTTTCCTGTTAAATACTAGGAAGTAAACTGGCAATCGTTCTAACCCACAAAACTATCTCCTGCCACCAAAGGTCCCCTGTAGGAGACCTATAGCAGCATCCCTAGATGAGAAGAAATGTTTCCAAAGGAAACATAAACAGCCAGACAATGTGCAGAGTAAGAGGCCTGCAGGGTTGCCCCCAAGTCCTCTGCATATGTAATGTGGCTTTCAGTTCATTGTTTTTTTTGGACTCGAGTATGTGGGCAAATGGGACTGTAATTCCTGTGATTTCTATTGGGACTCTTTTCCTTCTGTTCGTTTGCCTTGTCTAACTTTGATGTGATGGTTTTTGTTTTATCTTATTGTATTTTATGTTGGTTGTTATCTTTTAGAAGTCTGCTTTTTTTTTTCTAATGAGAAACAGAAAGTAAGTGAATTCTAAGGGGAAGGGAGATCAGGAGGATCTGGGAGGAGTAGACGGAGGGAAAACTGTAACCAGGATGTATTGTATGAGAAATCTACTTTCAATAAAATATTTAAAATGTTTTTTAATAAGAGTATATTTTTGTCTTTATTGATTTTAAAGTCAACATACAAAGAAATAGGTATCAATATGACATTTTTACTCATTTGTCTCATAATACTTTGTTCTTATTCAGTCCCCTCCCCCATGGCCCATCCCTACTGCTCTGTACCCATCTGCTGACCCTCTAGGTAGGAACCGCCTTCTGCTTTCATGTTACATGTATTCAATTGTTTCTTTCCTTTCTCTGCATCCACCCTTTAAGATCTTTTTTTTTTCTTTTTTCTTTTTTTTTTTTTTTTTTTTTGGTTTTTCGAGATAGGGTTTCTCTGTGTAGCTTTGCGCCTTTCCTGGAACTCACTTGGTAGCCCAGGCTGGCCTCGAACTCACAGAGATCCGCCTGCCTCTGCCTCCCGAGTGCTGGGATTAAAGCCGTGCACCACCACCGCCCGGCTAAGATCTTTTTTTTTTCTTAAATATTTTTAAAACATTTTTTAGAGACATGTTATGTAAACTTTGGGAAAGAAACTTTGATATGTATTTCACTTTCAAGCCAATAGTTATCTTTAAGAATGAACTAAGTTTAACAGAAATTAAATTACAGACACGTCTAAAATAAAAACATACTAAACTAATAGCTGTAATTCTCAGGATAATGAATGGATCCCCCCTGCAAGAGCAGCCGGTGCTCTTAAGCAGTGAGCTCTTCAGCCTAAGGAACCTCTTTGGTAGGTTTCCCTTGAACCTGTCCTGTTTTGATATTTCCTTTTGTTAATTTTTCTTTAGTCTTTTGAATGGGTGATTTCTTTCCTAAGCCATGGTTAATCTATAGTTGAACTAACACCTGTTTATTCTAGATTTGTCCACTTGAAGAAGATGAGGCAATGAAAGGTATTTATAACTATGGCCTACAATGTTATACTCGGCCTGACTGCATGACTGCTAGTCTTGGAGCCCCCGGTCAGCAGTTGGTCTAAGATGATGGCCCTTCCCTAAGATGGAGTCTGTAGAGTCAAGTCTAGGCCTTCATATTGCCTTCACAATACCAACCGCAGATCCCTCTCATCCCTCCTCCCACTCCCCCCGCAGCCTGCAGCCTTCCCCAGCCAGCCCTGACTTCTTAAAGGGCCTTTGTAGAGAAGACTGTTTCCTCAGATGTTGGGGTGCTGTTATCTAGGTAGTCACTTATAAGAGTTTGTCACTGAAATTTTGAAAGGGTGACAACTTGGCTTGAAAACAGATTTTTGTAATATACAGGACATCAATCACTTTTTAAATGAATAAACTGGCAGTTCATGTCTCATCTATACAATTCCAAGGTTATCACCTCAAGCATGAGGAAGAAGCCATTATTATGATTGATAGGCACATAGTTTATAAATCTGTTCAAGTTCATACATATATATGTATATTTACATGTACATACATAAGTACTTTTACATATACATATATAAATAGAAGTGTGTGTGTGTGTGTGTGTGTGCTCACAGATGTCTTCTCACCAATTTCCACTGGCTGAATTTATATTTTATGCCAGTGTTCTCTATCTAGGTCATACGATGCATATTTCCCAACTTTCAAAAGCATACTTGATGGCCCATGGCATATTAACAGTTAAACAGTAAAAGACAAATATGCAATATTAAGTTTTAACTTTAAACAAACTGATCCATACTTTACTTTCTTAAATTTCTTTTGTCTCTAAGGAAAAGTACAAAACAATTACATCACACCCAGTCGCAAGCACATTTCAGAACAGTGGAACAACACTGCTTATGTTTTCTTTTTTTTTACTAAGAATTTTTTTATTCATTCCACATACTGTTGTTCCCATGTCACAAAACCCCAGAGACCACCAAAAAGCTGGTTTCCAATGCAAGTTCAAACCTGGGCCGCTGCAGGGCAGATGGAGGAAAATGTGGTGGCATAGGTAAGCCCAGGGGTAGGAGAGCTTTTAGAGGGAAAAACCACAAGCCAGGAATTACATGCTTTGGCATTTTAGGATTGGGTAGAAGGGATATGGGGCAAGGTGATTTTTTTGAAACTATTAGTCTAGACGTTGGGCGTGAAACCACATTTGAAACTATTGGATTAGACTTTTGGTGTGGAACCACAACCTGCTGACAGGATATCTGGATATCTTCAAGGGCCATAAACTGCCAACAGGATGTCTGCAGGAGCATCTGGATCTTGTTAAACTTACTGCCCTATTTCTTAATTGGCTGCTTCTAGGGTATCTGTTTGAGTTATCATGGCACATTCCTGAGGTTCTTCCTGGAACTGAGTACAGCCCCTGGTCACCAGGTGGTCTAAGAGGCTGTCCCTTCCCTAAGATGATGTCTGTAAAGTCAAGTCCAGGCCATCATGTTGCCTTCACAATACCAACCACATATCCCCCCTCATCCCTCCTCCTGCTTCCCCATTCCCTCCCAGCCCATCCCCCATGCCCTCCTCCAAAAGGATATGGAAACCTTGGAGAGCCAACTGCTTGTATTTTCAATGCTTAGGAGAGCCAGGCCTCATGCATATCAAGCAAGGACTCTGCCACTGGGATACACTTCCACAACCAAGAGCAAAAGCAGATAAACTCTCTGTGATTTTTACCTGTTCCTATTCCATTTTCTACTTTCTAGGAGTAAACTGGCCTTGAAAATGGTGTACAACTGAAACTATCCCTTGGTGACTATAGAAAGCAACTTCTTATCATTATAGTGTTACATGGTTTTAAATACAATTGGGAGGTTTGAGAAAATACAACAGATATACTACTGTTTAAAAAACTGAAGTTGTAGAAGGGCTAGCATGATGGCTCAGTGGGTATGGGTGCTTGTTGCCAAACTCGATGACCCGAGTTCAATTCCCAGAACTCATAGTTGAAAGACAGACCCTGTTATAATAAAGGCAATTTATAGCAAGCCAACAGCCAACATCAAATTAAATGGAGAGAAACTCGAAGCAATTCCACTAAAATCAGGAACGAGGCAAGGCTGTCCACTCTCCCCATACTTATTCAATATAGTACTTGAAGTTCTAACCAGAGCAATAAGACAACATAAGGAGATTGAGGGGATACAAATTGGAAAGGAAGAAGTCAAGCTTTCCTTATTTGCAGATGACATGATAGTATATTTGAGTAACCCCAAAGATTCAACCAAGGAACCAATAAAGCTTATAAACACCTTCAGCAACATAGCAGGATGCAAGATTAACTCAAAAAATCAATAGTCCTCCTATATACAATTGACAAAGAGGCTGAGAAGGAAATCAGAGATATATCACCCTTTACAATAGCCACAAATGACATAAAATACCTTGGGGTAACACTAACCAAGCAAGTGAAGGACCTATATGACAAGAACTTTAAGACCCTGAAAACAGAAATTGAAGAAGATGTCAGAAAATGGAAAGATCTCCTATGCTCATAGATAGGCAGGACTAACATAGTAAAAATGGCAATTTTACCAAAAGCAATCTACAGATTCAGTGCAATCCCCATCAAAATACCAACACAATTCTTCACAGACCTAGAAAGAATAATACTCAACTTCATATGGAAAAACAAAAAACCCAGGATAGCCAAAAGAATCCTGTACAATAAAACAACCTCTGGAGGCATCACGATCCTTGACTTCAAGCTCCACTATAGAGCTACAGTAATAAAAACAGCTTGGTACTGGCATAAAAACCGACAGGTGGACCAATGGAATCAAATTGAAGACCCTGACATTAATCCACACACCTATGAACATATAATTTTTGACAAAGAAGCCAAAAGTGTACAATGGAAAAAAGAAAGCATCTTCAACAAATGGTGCTGGCATAACTGGATATCAACATGTAGAAGGCTGCAAATAGATCCATATCTATCACCGTGCACAAAACTTAAGTCCAAGTGGATCAAGGACCTCAACATAAATCCAGCTACTCTGAAACTGCTAGAAGAGAAAGTAGGAAGTAGTCTTGAATGCATTAGCATAGGAGATCACTTCCTAAATATAACACCAGTAGCACAGACACTGAGAGAAACAATCAATTAATGGGACCTCCTGAAACTGAGAAGCTTTTGTAGATCAAAGGATACAGTCAACAAGGCAAAGCGACAGCCTACAGAATGGGAAATGGTCTTCACCAACCCCACATCTGACAGAGGACTGATATCCAGAATATATAAGGAACTCAAGAAATTAGACATCAAAATGCCCAACAGTCCAATTAAGAAATGGGCTATAGAACTAAACAGAGAATTCTCAACAGAGGAAACTCAAATGGCTGAAAGACATTTAAGGAATTGCTCAACATCCCTAATTATCAGGGAAATGCAAATCAAAATAACTCTGAGTTACTACCTTATGCCTGTCAGAATGGCTAAGATCAAAATCACTGAAGACACCTTATGCTGGAGAGGATGTGGAGCTAAAGGAACTCTCCTCCACTGCTGGTGGGAATCCAAGCTTGTACAACCAATTTGGAAATCAATATGGCGCTTTCTTAGAAAATTGGGAATCAATCTTCCCCAAGATCCAACTATACCACTCTTGAGCATATACCCAAGAAATGCTCAATCATACCACAAGAGCACTTGCTCAGCTATGTTCATATCAGCATTGTTTGTAATAGCCAGAACCTGGAAAAAACCTAGATTCCCTTCAACTGAAGAATGGATAAATAAAATGTGGTACATATACACAATGGAATAGTACTCAGCAGAGAAAAACAATGACATCATGAGGTTTGCAGGCAAATGGATGGATCTAGAAAAAATCATCCTGAGTGAGGTAACCCAGACTCAGAAAGATGAGCATGGTATGTACTCACTCATAGGAGGATACTAGATGTGGAACAAGGATGAATGGACTACTACTCACATCACCAGTGAGGCTACCTGGAAAACAGGACCCCAAGAAAGACAAGGGGATCACCCAAAGATGGAGAAATGGATGAGATCTACATGAACAGGCTGGCCATGAGTGAGGGTAATGAAGGGCCAGGGTCAAGGGAAAGAGAGCTTGAGGGAGTGGGAGATCCCAGCTGGATCAAGAACAGAGAGGGAGAACAAGGAATAGGAGACCATGGTAAATGAAGACCACATGAGAATAGGAAGAAGCAAAGTGCTAGAGAGGCCCACAGAAATCCACAAAGATAACCCCACAATAGACTGCTGGCAATGGTCAAGAGACAGCCCAAACTGACCTACTCTGGTGATGGGATGGCCAAACACCCTAACTGTCATGCTAGAAACCTCGTCCATTGACTGAGGGAACTGGATGCAGAAATCCATGGCTACGCCCCGGGTGGAGCTCCGGGAGTCCAATTAGTGAGAAAGAGGAGGGTTTATATGAGCGAGAATTGTTGAAACCAAGGTTGGATAAAGCACAGGGACAAATAGCCACATGAATGGAAACACATGAACTATGAACCAATGGCTGAGGGGCCCCAACTGGATCATGCCCTCTGAATGGGTGAGACAGTTGATTGGCTTGATCTGTTTGGGAGGCACCCAGGCAATGGGACAGGGTCCTGTGCTCATTGCATGAGTTAGCTGTTTGAAACCTGGGGCTTATGCAGGGTCGCTTGGCTTGGCCTGGGAGGAGGGGACTGGACCTGCCTGGACTGGATCTACCAGGTTGATCTCAATCCTCGGGGGAGGCTTTGCCCTGGAGGAGTTTGGAATGGGGTGGGGTAGACTGGGGGGAAGGAGGGGGGAGGAGGAGAACAAGGAAATCCGTGGCTGATATGTAGAACTGAATTGTATTGTAAAATAAAATTAAAAAAAAAAAGAAAGACAGACCCTGTTACTAAAAGATTATCCTTACACATCCATACTTGTGCCATGACTTGCCAACACACACACACACACACACACACACACACACACACACACACACACACACAGTAGGGGGAGGAATAAATAATTTTTCAAAAAATAAGTTGTATGTAACACTAAAGAGATCACACAGATATTCTCTGCAGAGGCTGAAACTATTATTTCAGTGACAGTATGATGGCAGAATGGCATTCACATTCTCATACCAGCCAGAGCCCATTCCTTTTACAGAGCATTGCTGGAAAGGCTCAAGACCAGGTGTTCAAATTTTCATTGATTAGCTAAACAATGCTGTCCTCAAAACTTTGCAGCTTCCATTGGAAGCATAAAGCAAAATTTTAAAGTTATTGAAATTATAAGTAAGACCCAACTAAAGCAATCATGAAACATCTGTGATAGCAAGCATGGCACTCAGCTCTCTGCTGGGCAGTATGCATTCCTTGTCTTATACCAACCTTCATGTTTGATAGTCTTTTCAGAAACAGGTTTGTCTTCAGTCATGAAAGTGTTCACACAAGCTTTTATCTTTTGGAATATTGTACCCCTATTAGAAATGATAGCTTCCATGGGATTTGCTATTCCTACCATGCCATATACACAGTAGTACACTGAAAAATTTTTGTTACATGCACACTAGCTGGCTATCTGGTCCTCAGATGTTTTCTTCTTACTTAAAACAATATATCCCAAATCAACTCAAAACTAAACTAAGTTTAGTTCAAATTGAGAATTGCAAATAGAATGGTGATTTCATCTTCATTTAGATTCATCTTACTAAAAAAATTAGATTTGTCAGTAACACGGGATGGCACGCAGCTGATTTAATCAAATCTCAAACACAAATACTTGTTTATTAATCTACATGCATGATTTCAAATTTATTGATAGGATAGATGTTATACAAATGGAATTAATTATTATGAAAGTGTTTTAACTCAAGTGTATCAAAATATTTGGTATTATAAATTGCTCCTACAGTTATGGCCTGTTCACTCATTACTGTAGAATTAGCTCAGTTTATAATTACATACCCCAAATTATAGTATCACAATTATTTTTTTCCAATAAACTTACTTAGCAATAGCGTCTAAACTGCATACTCTTCATAGATTTCCAATATAAGCTGTCCACTGTTGTATAGATGTTTCATCAGAATTGAAACATTCCCTGAATGACAGAGGGGAAGCTCATGAGATTCAGGAAGTAAACAAAAGTCACCTGCCTGGGAAAGCTGAAGAGCTAGGAGCAGACAGTAGCTGCTGGGGACAGACTGAGCAGCTCAGCTGTGCAGAGGAGGTCCTAAGAGAGAGGATGTCTTTGGGACTATGCAGCTCTCTGCGAATTAAACCCCAGGGATGCAGATTAGGTGAACCACCACCTGTTTGGGTTGAGTTTGAGTTTTTCCTGCTTTTATTCTTGTGATTAGCCTCTTGCTTGTACTCCTGCTAGTGACCTCAATAAAAACTCACTGTTTCTGAAGCCGTGGAAGTTGAACCACAGGAAAGAGGCTTTCAAGTCAGATCTAGCTTGGATTATGGGTCGCATGTCCTAAGTCTGCTCTGTCTTCAGCAGTAGGCGCTCACCTTCAACCTCTGAATCAACCAAGGGCAGCCTGAAACCTGTATTGTTTGGGCAGTTACTTGGACTACTCCAACCAACCATTTGAAAAGAGATTTCTTGTGCTGGATACTGGGATTAGTCTATATTTTTGTGGGGAGCACTGCCAGCCCAAATGTCTTAACTTCCTTTAAGGGTGTGTGTGTGTGTGTGTGTGTGTGTGTGTGTGTGTGTGTGTGTGTGTGCTAAAAGCCCCCTACAAAGCTCCAATCCCATAGTAACTTTATACTTTCCTGTTTTATGTGGTTTCCATGCCATGTTCTCATACTGGAGATTTGGAGCTTAGAGACACAGATGAGAAAGAACATGTAACATTTTTCTTTCTTGGTCTGGGTTACCTCACTCGATACAATATACACTATGTCAATTCATTTGCCTGTAAATTTCATGTTTTCATCTTTGTTGTTTTTACAGTTGAATAGTATTCCATTGTATATATACCATATTTCCATTATCCATGCATCTGTTTAAGAACATTTAGGTTGTTTCCATTTCCTGACTGTTGTGAATAAAGCAGTAATAAACATTGCTGAGCGAGTATTTGTGAAGTAGTATATCATGCCCTTTGAGCATATGGCAAGGTGTGGAATAACTGGGTCATGTGGTAGATTTATTTTTAGTTTTTGAGTATTTTCTCTACCGATTTCCAGAGTGGCTTCACCAATTTGCATTCCCAGTGACAATGAATAAGTGTTTTTATATCTCCACAGCTTTGCCAGTATTTGTTGTTGGTAGTTTTCTTGACTCTAGCCATTCTGACAGTGGAGAGATGAAATCTCAAAGTTGCTTTAATTTACATTTCTCTGATTGGATGATAAACATTTTTTGAAGTATTTCTGAGCCATAATATGAAGACTCATATTTATATTTGAGTCTTCTATTTGATTCTTTCCTACATGTCTGTTCTTGTGCCAGTACCATACTGTTTTTATCACTATACCTCTAAAATATATACTGAAGTCTGGAATAGTAACACCTCCTGTGTTCTTCCTTTTGCTCAAAATTCTTTGGCTATCTGGGGTCTTTTCTGGTTCCATATGAATTTTAGGATTTTATTTTTTTGTGTGAGATTGAGATTTTTGTTTGGTATTTCACCGAATCTGTAAAGTCAATTGGTTTTGGTAGAATGGTCCCTTCATAATATTAATTCTACCAATCCACAAACACAGGATAACTTTTGGTAACTGGGGACAAAGGTAGAGGAGGAAGAAAAGAAATGGAAAGAAGTAATGTAATTCTATTTCAATTAAAACATATTTTAAAAAATTCATTGGTTCACCAAGTTGGACTTGGTGCAGTAATTATTTTGTCTGACCAGGGTTTCCTACTCAAGGTGGATAGATGTGCATATTGTGCTTCTCCAGGAAAAGTATCTCACACAACACCACCTCCTTTCTGTAGTCACCCACATATGATCCCACTCCACGAAAATCTCTAAGTTTACCATTTTTCCAAACTTTCTCTAATGACTCCCTACTTAAAGAGTTACAATCATAACTTTGTAAATCGTTTGCATTCTAGAAATGCTAAACAAACCAGTTCCATGATCAGTTTGGGGCTTGATCAAAGCTGTAAGAATTCTCCTTTGGCCAAGTCCGTATGTCCATGAGAGCCTCATCTCACTCTCCCTGTTCCATGTTGGTGAGCCTTTTCTGCTCTTCTGTTGGATTATAAGCTACTGCAGTATATAAACAAGACCAACCTTCATGTAGGCAACCCAAAGTGATAAACCATTCTTAATATTGCAGCTTGTGTTTAATAAGCATTTTGAGTCAAAGTTCAAGTGAGGGAAGATTAGGATTTTTCTATTTAATATCCAAAGTTATTGGCTTTACTGACATGTCAAAATAAAATCTAGCATGTTCTTGCTAACAGAATGCTCTATAAATATTAATATAAACTCATTTAAACTGATTTATCCACATATCTACTGAGTATATGCTATATGCCTAGCATTTTTAAAAGGTGCTTTGGGTGTATCTCTGATTCCTGACCTTATGCCACCAGATGTCATCAAACAACAATCAAAACAATCAAATAATCAAAACAGTCCTGCAGTATATTAAACACTAGTGACTACTAAGTGAATAATCAGAGTGATAAAGCGTAGTTGGCTTATAGGATATGTGGAGGGAGTCTTGGACACTCTCCTAAATTGCCAAATATTTTAGACGTAGCAGAATTAATGCAGAAGTAATATTTTCTTAGAAAGAACATTGCAGACTGGGGAAACAACTGGGTATAAGAGCCTCAAATGAAAAACTTTGCTGTTCAAAGACTAGGAAGGAGGCCAGTGTGGCTGGAGTAGAATGAGCAAGCACGAGAGTGAGGATTAGTGGGAGCGAGAAGAGATGGCTTATATAGAATCATGATGCTGTATGAGAGTAAGTTGAGGGGTGCAAGATGGAATTCAGGGTAGACATTAAGCATGTACTATAATAAAGAAGGTGGCTCCGATACATCCAGTAGAAGTTAGGTTTGTGGGAGGGGCTAGGTACTAGAATTCATAAAATGTTTTCAGAAGGTTTGCAAACACTTTGAATGTCAGAAATGAGAGGAAAACAGAGAATGTAATGGTTAATCTCGATTGTCAAGTTGTTTTAGAATCACCTGAGAGACACACCTCTAGATATTCCAGTGACACCATTTCCAGAGAGGTTTATTTGTTGTGGGATAGAGGTTCACTATGATTGTGTATAGTTTATTAAAGTAACCACAAGAAATAGCTGTGACTTCTTGGCTATAAACTGCTTATTAAACTCTTGAAATTTTAGATTCTAACCTAAAGATTCTAATCTTAAGATGACAAAAAGTAATACAAAATAAAAAAGTAATAAAAGTAATAAAAATTAATCAACAAGTATAAATGGGAGCAGCCATCCTTAAGTTGACAAGAGCTCATGTAGTTGCATTTTTTTTTTTCAGAGAAGCTCAGGGATTTTATAGAAATTCGCTTTGAGTAACAATTTAAATTTATATGAAAGTATTTACATCAAATTGAAGAGCCTTGCTTGCAAAAGTAATGTGGGTCAGCATGAAGTGATCTCCAGCCATAGTGATGGGGCTTCTAAAAATAAAATTCTCAAAGGTTTTGTATTTTATTGAATAAAAATGATTTAAAATAAATAGCTAGCAATAATAATATAATCTCATTGGGAGGTAGTCACAGATACAACTATATAACACACATAACTAATTGATAAAAGGCTACTATATTTAGAATCACTAACATAATTTTTCTACATAACAGTAATCTTTAGCCATCTCCATATGAGTTTGCCTTAAGTCTTTTAAAGGAATTTCTAGAAACTGTCTCCCAGTTGAATCTGTTGGTCCATTTCTAACCTTGATGTGTCAGTAGGTGGTATATCTTCATACATGCTTCCTAATATATTAAGATTATAAGCACTTTGACATCAAATGGTAACCAATTTATATTTAACCTGAAGTTTGGATAAATCCACTTAGTGAATTTGTTTAATCTATAATCTATCACATCTTATTATTATAGTTTTGTCATTAATGTTGTTTTGTAAGTACATATATATATCCATATACTTGCATGTGTATATGTATATGTGTGCATACACATACATATTCCATTTCCTTTTCATTTTTGCTTTGTTTAAAAAGGTCAAGAAAATGTATCTTCATATGCACTGGCAATTTCCCCAGATTATTTATCATGTAACTAATTTTTCTTCTACTTTGACATTTGACATCTATATGTTTATATAGCAAACAAAAATTATATAGAGATTTAGATTTTTAGAAGATATTTGTGCACATTTATTAATCTTCTAAGTACGGTGCTTAATACATTTCCTTAGGTTTTAAAACTTTGAATAAATATAAAAATAACTCCACTTTGAAATTACTACATGTAGGTATTAAGGAGGAGAAGAAACAAGAGTCCCACTTCAACATAATATAACGTTTAAAGGTATCAATTTTAATTTTCATATCTTACATCATCACAGAGTTAAACTACACAAAAATTTAAGGCATGTTCCAGTTTCCTATCTGTTGCTGATATAAAATATCCTGCCAAAAAGCAACCTATGGAAGAAAAGGTCTATTTCAATCTACAATTCCAGGTCACAGTCCTCCATCATTGTGAGGAAGTAAAGATAGGAATTTTTAATTGTCAGTCACATTATATCCACAGTCAAGAGCAGGGTGAAATTATTATATGCATGTTCACCTTCTTGCTTTCTTGTGCTCACCCTGGGCTTTCCACTCATATAGTTCAGGACTCTCTGGGGAATAGAGACACCCACAGTGGCTGAATCTTTCAATATCAATTAGCTTAGTTAATACAGTCACCCACAGGTACACACACAGGCTAATCTACATTGGATCATCATATTAACTCTTTGACTGCTGTAAAACAAGATGAACCTTCAAAGTTGGGGCTTCTCTTTGAACTTTCATGAGCCACCTGCAGGAGTTATGCTAAATACTCTGCTGAGGAGTGCTCTAATATACGTTGATAGAATCTGTTTCTCTATAGCCATCTAATGACTATATGAAATATGTTTTAAATCACACACCTGGATGAGAGTCTGTCTGTACAGGCCTTTGCTATTGATGTAATTCTTTATATGAAAGAATGAATTGGATTTGCTGAATTCACTGACTTCTAAATGCTATCTCTAAGTTTCTATCATTTTTAAAGCTGCCTTGATTAAGACTTAGGAGGGAATTAAGCTTATTCAAGTTAGATTAATGAAATGCTGATTTGAATAGTGTGTCTTATAATATTGAGTATTTTTTCATATTGACTTCCTTTCCTTAAAATTCATTTTCCTTATTTCTTGTGTTTAATGTGATTGATTATTTTACAGAAAATATTCAAATAGCATGTTATAGAACTACACATGTGGCCGTGCTCTATCTGTAGCAATATTTTGAAATTATAGTTTCATTTTCTTTCAACTCATTTTTTAAGAGAGAAAAAAATGTGTGTATCACCATCATTATAACACTGCAGGTTTTGAAACACTATTGAGATTGAAGTGCTGGCCTTAGTTGAAAAAAAAATGTGTTTCTAACAAATGGCATGCTTTGAATTTCCCTTTCAACTGAGTTTTTATTTTTATTTTTTATTCTCACATGGTGTTCTGAAGTAGGTACACTGAATGGTGATGCTGAAGTCAGCTTGCAAATAAATTAAAAGAAACTTCTAGGCACTAGAAACATCATCTAAGTTAAAAAGTATACCTTTGCTTGTGGTAGTGTTGAACAAACAGCTGACAGAATCAGATCAGTATTATTGATTTCATTTGAGAAGCAGAATATTGAACCATCTCTGAAAGAACTATTTGTAAACTTCCTAGAACAGGGTTACCTTTGTATTCATTCCACTAAATGAGTAAATGAGGCTCAAAATGTACCAAAGTCATATTGCATAAATAATGAGTTATCATCATGTGTTGTATGCCTTGTTTAAACCGTTACACTAGGGGTCTTGATGGTGTTGAAATACTAACTCTCAGGAATGGGATGGCCTGCCTTCCTTGACATCTGAAGGTGCTAGCAATTGTTGCATACACCAGATTAACTTTTGGTCAGGGTGAACTACTCTGAGCCTGTGAAGATCCTCCAGTGTCCATACATGAACTGCATAGACAACATCTCATATGACAGTGTCTAGCATCTCCACCGATGTGTATAACTTGCAAATAACTGATTATCTGTGACATCAAATTCTAAGTTATGAGTCCTCCTACAAGAAAAAAGACATGTCTCTGTCTCTTCCTAACCATATTTTCTATACTTACTGTTTAAAAAAAATTAAACTGATTTTCTATATTGTTATTATCCCAGATAATTTGTATTTTTCCTTATATACAATAGTCCCATAATGATCACTGAGTGTTGGTTTCCAAATCAAAGGATGGATGACAAAGGAGAGTAAAAAGTAACCAGGAACAATTGGTACCTTGGCTTCAGTTCTGTATGAGGTGAAGATAAACCATTAGCTGTATGAGGTTCAGGAATTACTCACCCATTCAATATATTTTCCATTAACATGGACAGTAAGAAGCCATATTTTGCTCTGAGATAATTCATTTTAAATTTGATTTAGAATGGAATATGACTATATCCTACACATTAAGTTCCTCCCATTTAGACTCCATCATTTCCTTTTATGTATATTATTCACACATTGTGTGGGTTCAGAGATAATCTCAATGCAAGTAAATTTAAAGATTTGTTTTTATTACTATTTTGAATTATGAGTATGTGTGTATATGCATGGATGTGGACATGTGTACAGGTGCCCACAGATGCCAGAGTTATTAGATACTCTAGAGCTGGAGTTAAAGGTGGTTGTGAGCTGCCCTACATGAGTGCCGAGAGCAAAACTTGGGTCCCCTGCAAGAGCAGTGTGGGTGCCTATCCCCCTCTCCAGCCACATCAATGCAACAAAATTTAAAGTATTCTGCACTTCTAGCTTAGTACTTCAAGCATTTGAAATTAACACTTTTCATTATTTGATTTCTACTATAAGACTAATTTCAGATTGAATATGGAAACATCTACAGAAATTAGTTTCACTTTTATATGGGTAACCCCACCCATATAAGGTAACCCTACCCATATTTAAGTCAATAGAAAATACATAAATAGAGATAGGTAGACAGACAATAGACAGGTGGTAGATGAATACCAAGAGGGGGTAGAGAGACACTTATGAACACATACAACTCAAGCTAAGTACTTGAGTCACTGTGTTAATTCAAACTGTTCAGCATTCAATGGCTGCTAGTGGAATTTCATGTTTTGCTATCTTTGTGATAACTGGTCCTCTAAATTCTCATGGCAATGAAGGAAAACACCAAGACCACAAGCACACAGAACACTCTCTTACACTTGCTTCAGGATGCTTATGACACTATGGTTGCAGACATGCATTTCTTCCATGTCTTGAAATAACCGGATTACAACAAATAGACTTCTGGTATTAAATTACCTTCTCAAAAAGTAAATTTGGAGACTCTTTACCTGCATAAATAGTATGAATATTTTGGTAACAGCAAATTTGCACTCTTTTTGAAAAGCTGCTTTTAAAATTCCCTCTCCTTAAATTGTAGGCCCCTGTGGCATTAAACATTTATTTTCTTCAAGTACATCAAGAATGTCATTTATAGAAAGTTTTATATTATCTTCACTCACAAAACACAACTGGGCTTATTGAAAGTGAATGACTTCTGTAGTTTCTATGCAGTATAAAATCTTGTGCTGTGCTTTGCTGTAAAAATATCCTTTTCAATGTAACTTTAACTCATGAATATTGTAACAGCTCTGTCCACATCCAGTGAACTGAGACAAGCGTCACACCGGTGCATGGAGTCTTCATCCCTGAACTTGTCTCATGAGAATACATATTCAAGGCTGCAGGTCTCTGGACAGAAAGCAAAATGGAAAGCTCATACCCTTTGCATGTACTTTGGGTTTTATTTATGTATTTTTTAAGGCAAATCTCAAGCCAGAATTCTCATGGCTTCACTTTTGAAAGAAACTCTACAAAAAAAAAAAAAAAAAAGTTCACAATAAGCATGGGTAAGGCTACCATTTTTCTCAACAGAAAAAAAAATATTTTGGCATTTAAAATTTAATTCCTCTCT
This sequence comes from Peromyscus leucopus, assembly GCF_004664715.2. Taxonomy (NCBI): domain Eukaryota; kingdom Metazoa; phylum Chordata; class Mammalia; order Rodentia; family Cricetidae; genus Peromyscus; species Peromyscus leucopus. The sequence continues at coordinate 115,249,500 of NC_051067.1, read as the reverse complement.
TTTGATTGTTTTTCAAATACAATGAAACTCAAAAGTTGGAGTTATAAGAATGTCAGTGGACACCCAAGAAGACACATCATATTAAACTTCATGAAAGGAAGTTATCAAAGCAAGGACTTACACTTAGTCAGAAATAAAGTACATACATTACACAAAAAAAAAAGATAGCTAACTGAAACGTTCTCAGTATCACTGTGCACTACCACAGAGGGCTGCTAAATAAGGAAGTAAGGGGAGCTAGGAAATAACTAGTGGTCACACACACCCTAAACAGACACCCACACCCCAAATGCATGCATGCACATCTGATAAAGAAATAACTGTTGAGATGTTTCAACATGCTATTTAATGTACTAATGTATTAGTAATGTTCTAACATTTTAGTATTTATTTTTTAAAAATATTTTAAGTATGTATGAGTGTGTGTGTGTGTGTATGTGTGTGTGTGTGCATATGAGTGCAAGTGTTCATGAAGGCCAGAAGATGACATCATAATCCCTTGAGCTAGAGTTACAGGTGACTGTGAGCTGTCCAATATGCTGCTGAGAACTGAACTTCAGTCCTCCCGAATAACACTACATGCCCTAACCACTCAGCAATCTCTTCTTCTCTGCATTTCATATTCCTGGTGTGTAAATGAGCATAAACATTTGCATACTGATTGTTTTGCTTCCTGAGAGGATCTAGAATCAATAGTATCTCCATAGAAAGGAAAATACAGAACATTCAATCCTTGGGTTTTTAGATACCATTTCCTGATAATTAGGGACAAAGGATGCTCAGAGAAATAGTTGGTTCTAGAACTGAGACAGAAAACATACGAGATGAGCCTGGAACATCTTACAGCAGGGGGCATGTTCAGAGTGTGGAAAGAATGATTAAAATACAAAAATATATAATATCCTTATAAGGGAAGGATATTAAGACCAACCCAAAAGACATCACAAGGGCTCAAACTGGAACTATTTGTGCAACAAAATAAAAAATACAGTATTCAAGTATAGTCCAAAGTATAAAGTAAATTCTCATAATCTATGTGGCTAAAAACAAATTGTTAAATTAATAAATAAGAAAGAAGTGGGAAATGTTTTTGAAGAATTTCAAGCAATAAATGTACATAGACTAGTCTCTTTAATTTTGTATGTTTAAATTTTTTATAATTAAGAACTAGGAAACAGACACGATCATCCCTTTAAAATCATTTTATGTCCCTCAAAAATAAGATCTGGTGCATGAAGATCAGGTGTATGAATATCAGGTGTATGAAGATTTGATGCATGAATATCAGGTGTATGAAGGTTCAGAGAAAAGAGGACAGGGCAGAATATGCATGACCGCAGATAGTAAAGTTTAATTTAGAACATATTCTCAAAGTTTGAAATCTTTTGTTGGCATTCTCTCCCTCCCTCTACCTTAGGGTGGATCTGGAGATGGCCTAGTGAGAGGATTTATATTGTTATAACAATGTGACCTGTTATGAAGTATAGGAAGACTCCATTGTATGTGAAACAAAGAACACAGAATCTGGGCCAGGGTCCTAGTGCTCACAGGTAAGGGGTCCCTAGGTCATAACCACTTAACTCAAACTTTTCCACCATCCCAGTTCTCACTGCCAACATCTGGAAAATGGAATCAACCCCAGTTGATTATAATAGAATGAACAACTGAATGAATAAAAAATATGTGGTACATACAATGGGATATTGTCCTGTTCCAGTGAAAAATTAAATCAAGGAATTTGCAGTTAAATGGGTAGGGCTGAAGAAATTATACTAAACTAGATAAGAGAAGCTCAAGAAGATAAACTCTCTCTTTTGTCTCTCATGTGTGAATCCCAGGTTCAAATGTTTAGTTTTGTGTTTAAGTTGGGACACAGATGGAAGCTAAGAACCTAGAAAGGGGACATATTGCAAGGTGGATAGTGGGTTAAACAAAGTAAGGTGGACAACTTGGTACAGAGACGGGCCTAAGCAGTGAGGGGTGTGGAAGAATGGGGTAAATCAGGTGGGGTGAAATAGAGGGATGCCCCAAAAGAAAGGAGCATAAAAAGCCATTTGGAAGCCCATCATTACACAACCTAACTCAAAACAGATGAAAAACGCATTCTAAACGGGACGTCTATATTAACTCCACATCACCAAGGTTTAAGGAATGTTATGGAAGATGAGGCAGAAAGGATGTAAGCCAGAGGATGGAGATGAGCACTGTGAAGTCATGGCTATTGCAATCACAAACCAGTTGCAATTACTTGCACAATATCAAACCAGTCCCAAATCCCAACAGAGATGGGAAAGACCACCTTCAGGCCCCAATCCTTACTGGGGAGCTATTGGCAATGGATAATTGCCGCAGAGAGGGAGAATCATCCTTTTATGAGAATGTGATCATTAGAAGGTTTTCCATGCTCTGGTGGATGGTCTGACATTCGTATGTATATAGACAGCACTAACTGGGTTATCAAAAACAAAAGACATAAAGTTGGGAGGGGTGTGTTGGAGGTATATGGGGTAGTTAAATGAGAAGTAGGAATAGATATGATCTTATATCATTGCATACCTGTATGAAATTCTCAAAAATAAAAAAAATGAAAAAGAAAACACATGATTTGGACCCAAATAAATTTGGATAGCTTTTCTCTGTAGCATTATCAGTTATTCAGTATTTGTATATATAGTACGGAATTGACTTGATGTTTAGACAAATCCTACAATAATGCTTTGTACTCAAATAGTATTAAGTATTATTGAATGGTTATTTTGTATAAGGCATAAAATAACTGTTTACTTAATCATATATATTATGACATGAATTAATTATCCTCTTAGCTGTTTAGTCAGTCTTACTATATTAGCATAAAGAATTAATAGGCAGTTCTGACAGTGTCTTACTCTTTCCCATGATGCAAGAACTCTTCCTCCTTTGGGAAAATGAATCATCTAAATCTCAAGAGTTGAGGTTCAATTGATCATTATAAATCTATAATTCTAGATTTCTAACATGTCAATAATTTCCATATCCATATTTAGATGATATGAATTTTCACTTTAATAATTTTATATATAGCATATACAAAAAACATTGTTATATGTTTATGAGATCATTCCACACTGCGTGTCCCCTAGTGATTGAAAAATAAAACCATGTCATTTCTATTTTGCTTCAGTGCAAAAAGCACTTACAAGTCTTTTCTAAATGAGAGACGTTACATTTACCCACAGGAGCACTAGACTGGAATCAGGATTTCTGGGCTATGATTTTGGTTGTGTCAAATTTGAAAATGTCATGTCACTTCTCAGGGGCTCAGATTGTCTTTCAGTAACAAGAAAAATAAATGCTGCATGATTTCACCTATTGAGAGTACCTACAGTCGTCAAGTTAATGAAAGCAAAGAGTAGAATGATGGCTGCCAGGGGTTAGGGGGAGCAAGAAATGGGGAATTGCTAATCACTAGGCCTAAAGCCTCACTTAAGCAAGATGAATAAGCTCTGCAGACCTTCCCTGCAGCATTGTACCTGTAATCAACAATAACGCATTGCACACTTAAAAAAAACTGATAAGAGAGTAGATCTCATGCTCAGTGTTATTACTACAATAAAATAAAATTAAAAGAAAATTAATATAGGTTCAACTCCACCTTGGATGCCTCACCAACAGACTCCAAAGACAGTGTTGCATGCAGGACACAAACCTCCATTTCTGTTTTCCTCTTCCTCGGTTAGTCTTTAGCCTTACAAAGCGCAAAGGAGACCTTAAGCCTCAGTTCCATAGTAGGGTGTGTTGTGACCTCCTCACACCTAAAATTCTCTGCAGCTGAGGTGTGCGTGCCTGGGTCCTGAAGTGAGCATCCAGTTGAAACAGTACAGGTCCCATGGCAGCTACTCTGTGAGTCTTTCTATTTCTGGGAGAACCATAACAAGTCAGCATCCCTCTGGAAGCACTGAGACGTCCACTTCAGATTGTGCACAGTGAACTCTCGGACTCTGCTAGGTGAGAACTTGAGTGCTGTGTATGGCAGGACTGTTTGTCTTCATTAACAGACCCATGCATCTCTTGCAGGAGGAAACTGTCCCATAAAATCCTGGGCTGGAGGCAATTCTGAAATAGCTCTACCTTGCAATGACAGAATTTCGGCACTCATCCACTCCCCGGGCTGGACCCGTCATTTGGGGGATGATAGCCTTAACATTTTTAGCGAGAGCCTCCTCTTCCTGCATCACAGGTGATTTATGAAGGTGGACTTTTTTATATGGACATATTGAAGAGCTGTCAGATGGTGTTGATTAAGTGCTCAGACTCAAAAGGCAGACTGCCAAGGTTGGAACAAGACAGTAAAGCACACCATCTTGGAGCCTGCATGCAATTTGCCAAATTCTCTGAGTTTTATTTCAGTTTCCTAGTAAATAAAGCATGGGTGGTATAAGTGGTAATGGTTACAGGACTTCACACTTGTTGCCAGTGTTTCATGAAATTAATTCATGTAAGATGCATAGCAAGGGCTGGGAGGTAGATCCATTAGTAAAACGTTAACAGCAGACGTCCGAGGACCTGAGCTCAATCCCGAGTCCATATGATAAACAAATAAAACAATCAGATCAGGCATGGTGGCAAGCACTTGTAATCTCAGCACCGGGGAGATGAAAACAGGCCAGGCAGCCTCCCTGTTCATTGAGCCCTAGTTCTCACTGAGAGATCACTCCGAAAAACTACTGGACAGCTTCTGAAGCATGACATCCTAGGTTAACCTCTGCATTCCAAATGCATGAACACATGTGTCCATGAATCACCACACACAAGCATGTACTCATATGAACATGCACACACACACACACACACACACACACACACACACACACACACACACAACAATGCTTGCAACATGGTCAGCCCGACAGTCTAATTACAAAAGGACACCAGGCAAATGTAAACATACCAGGATGAATGTATGTTTATATGTAATCTTTCAATTGAGTTCTAAAAATGAAAACAATAGTCATAGGCAATGTATTCTCCAGCTCCCATGAAGTAGTGCACTAACCAAAGAATTAAAGACAGAGCTTCACGTGGGTGAAGCTATACCTTCAGACTCTTTCTAGCCATGATATTAAATTAGAAATCAGCTCAGAGTACGATGAGAGTCTGGGAGCTCCCAGAAGTGGCCCAGTGACTCAATAAGGAGGCAATGCCTACACTGCACTTTCTAGACTAAAATAGTATTCTCCATCCCTGGCATACAGTTACAGAAATGTAGTGGACCAATACAACATATATTAGCACTATGAACGTAACTGGACATTTCCATAATCAAATTTGAGGACCCTTGTTATTTCTACACTGGCTTACACAGGTCATCTAGGACAACTCCTATGAGTTAAAGCCACCTCATTAACAATCCGAATGTTACCACAGCTCAAGTGGTCCTTTATCATAAAAGGTAATGCATTCTTGGGAATGGAGTATGTTAATCTTTGGTGGGGTCTTTGTTCTTCCTACCACTGAAGTCTAAATGTTAACTCAAGTAACAAAGCAAGGGAAGAAGTAAAATGTTCTGTACATTGAAAGAAATGTTCACATGGAATAATATAAGGGAAAAGAAAGATGAAGGAGGAAGAAAGAAGGGATACAAAACAGAGGGAAAGTAAGAGGGCAAAAGGTAGGGGGAGGAAAAGGAGGAGGGAGAATTCTAAAGAGTGTGTATGTCCCAGATCAGTTCTATAAACTTCCCAAATAAACAGCTGTTTTCAAAATTCAGTGTTGTATCTTTTTCTGTGTAGGTCATGGGGTGTAATAAAAGTCATCCAGTCACCTGACTGAAACCTCAGTGGGTAGACAGGAATTATTTCATCTCTGCTCTGCATGAATTCTATTTGAATTCTGTTGGCATTTGTGAGTTTTACCTCCTTTTTCATTGTTCATAATCCTTACCAGATAAATAACAGCCTTTCTGTCACGATTCAAGTCAACCTAAACAAGAAAAGAAAGAAATCAAGAATAGGGTAAAGAGTATGGGTTGTGTTTGAGCTCAATCAGCTGCTACTCACTTCACTTTCATAAGGAATTATAAAGCAAAAAGAGTACATAATTACTATTTTTGAAATTGGCTAGAACATGGAACACATTAAATAATAGTTCACCATTTCCAGCTCTGAAATATAACTGTGATTAATAGCAATGTGTTTCTTTTCATGTATTGTAAATGTACATTCATGTAGAAATAACTAGGATCCGTTCCCATCTATCAAACATCCGTCTATCATCCATCAAAATACCTATTTTTCTATTAATCACCTATCTACCCATCCATCCAGCTATCATTCATCTCTGTCCACACATCTAGCTATCTATCTATTTCTCCATCAACATACATATCTGTCTTTTTGTCTATCCATGGCTCTATCTATTTATCCATATATCTGCCTACCTACCCACTCATCCGTCCATCCATCCATCCATCTACCTATCTATCTATCTATCTATCTATCTATCTATCTATCTATCTATCTATCTATCTAATCTACCTGTCTATCTGTGCTACCCAGTTTCATGTCAACTAAACATACACCAGAGTCATTTGGGAAGAGAAAATGTCCTTAACATATTGGCCTGTGGGCAAGCCTGTGATGCAGTTTTTTGATTGGTGATTGATATAGGAAGGCCCAGCTCACTGTGGGTAGTGTCACCTCTGGACTTGTGGTCCTGGGGCCTCTAAGAAAGCAGGTTGAGCAAACCATCAGGAGCAAGCCAGTAAGTAAACAGCACTCTTCCATGGCCTCTGTATTCACTTCTGCCTCCAGGATTCCCTGCCCGTTTTGGGTTCCTGCCATAACTCCCCTCAGTGATGGACTGCTGCCTGGAACTGTAATAGAAATAAATCCTTTCCTCCACAAATTGCTTTTTTGTCATGGTGTATTATCAAAACAATAAAAATCCTAAATAAGACACACTGATTATCTATTTTTTATCTATCTATCTATCTATCTATCTATCTATCTATCTATCTATCTATCATCTATCTATCTGTCTGTCTATCTATCTGTCTATGTATCTACCTGCCTACCTACTTGTCTACTGTTCTGTAATATAGTGTGTGTGCATATACCCTGTTATTATATTGCTGTTTTGAGATGGAATAATTTAACTAGGAAGCATTTGCATCTAAATGATATTTAATATACACATTCAGGAAGATGAGATTTCTTTTGGTTGTTTTAGAATCTGTTTTTATATGCCTTTGTTATCTCGGTAATTTTAAAGTTTTCTGCACAAGAGATAGACCTCTTTGTTAGACTTTCATTTTTCTTTACAGCTGAATAAAATTCCATTGTGTATATGCACTGCACTGTCATTATCTGTTCATCAGTTGATGGGTATGTAGGCTGATTCCATTCCTTCACTACTGTAAATAGAGCAGCAATAATCATGGGTGAACAAATATCCTCGGTGTGGAAGGGTATAGAATCCTATGCTCTTGAGAAGCACAAACCATTAACATTTTTGGGTTACAATTTGTTTATCTAGAAATAAGATTCCTGGAGGGGATTGATGATTTTCAGATGAGCCCTGATATTCTGTGGGGCCACACCAGGAGGGAAATTAGGGTGAAGGAAAGTAGTGATAGGAAGCATATAAATTTAGTTTGCTTTTGATTTAAAGGCTAAAATAATATTTGATTGTTTTGTCCTATAATAGATGATTTGATCCTTGAACAAAAATTATTGAAAATCACTGTAGGGTTAGGGTTAGAAACACTAAATAGGACAGTCTCTGCATTTGTTAAACTGTATGTTAACTCCTGTAGGAAGACACTTTAGAGATGTTTATGAACAGAACACAGTGTGTCTGTGGAGTATACCTATGACTGAATTGATCTAAGTCTTAATCAGTATTCATCCTCCTTCCAGAAAGATGAAGAAAATCTATATGATTCTCTGCATTTCAGTGGATCCAATTGCTTTTAATCTGCTGTTTGTATTCTCAAGAAGCAAATACATGTGAAAACATTCCCAAACTGGAGCAGTTTCGTCACTAAAATTTGTACCTATTTGGGAACTCCGTGTCTAGAAACTTTCCAACCCACTTCAGTTTCCCACATAAGATTCATTTATTCTCGTCACAGGAATCTAGTGGCTCAAAACTCCCACAGCTAAATTGCTGTTTATTTTATGATTATTTTTAGTTGTGCTACACTGGAAACAGTGGAGGGGGGTCGGGGATCATTAGATTACAAGTAGTAAGTGCTCTCTCTCTCTGTGTGTGTCTCTCTGTCTCTGTGTGTGTATGTGTACGTGTATGTGTGTGTGTGTGTATTTCTTTGCTGATACAGTTATGGAGTGGGCATATTAGGTAATATCTGTGTATTTGTTATTTTCAGAATCTCTAAAAGTCTTTATGACAGTTGAATATTATGTCTATGCATTAATTAATTGGCACATTGTCTAGGATGTAAAAAACTGCAATTGATTGATAAACTGAATGTGTGTTTTTTCTCTCTCATTCCCAGATTATAAATTTACCTTCCAGTTCCAAACTGTATATAGACACAGTGTTTTACACATCTTATTGTCATGATGAAAAGAGACTAATATAGAACTATTGAGGCTTTCCTATTTCCTCCATTGTTTAATGGAATATTTAAAAAGTCATGAGATTGCATGTTTGCTTGTGCTGTGTAATCATGAGATATATAACCCAGCAAAACAATATGAACACACAAATAACTGCTCTGGAATATTACAGGTCTTTTAATATTTTTTTTTTGAAAACTGGATCATAGGGAACAAATAAAAGAGTAACACAGAAGCCAGCGGGTCCTTACCTGGTGCCTGTAGTTGACACTGATAACCGAATAACTCCTCTTAGGAATAGCTGAGTCACTGCAATGCTGCAGCATGCACACCAGGCAGCCATCACAGTGTCACCCAGAGGTGTCCTCAGGATGAGCACTGCTCACCAACCCTCTCTAGTATACTCTATAAGCATAATAATGCATAAAGGCAACAGCTAGTGAGGGAAAATACTCCATATGACCAGACTGTCTTTAAGAAAATACTCCTCAAATGAATAGTCATTATGATCCTTAAGGAAAGCCGAAAAATAAATGGCATACTAAGACTATTTATTAGATATATTGTTATATATCAAAACAGAAGGTAATTATGAATGAGTGAGGACTGGGTAAAGGCATATTACTGAAATAAGGAATTTAAATTGCATGTAAGTTTATAACCAATGTAGGATAAGCATTTAATATTCCATGATATAAAGTAAATTACTAACTGTTTCCAATTTTATTTATTTTTTCTCAAGTCCTGAAAACAATTCTTGCAAAATATATTCTGATGAACAAATTCAGAACACAGCATATTTATCTAGTCATTAGATGTGGGCAAGGCTAAAAACAGAGAGCCAGTAAAACTAAGTAAGAAAAATAATATACTTATCTTCAAACAAAGAATCCCAGAATATTGGTGCAAACAACACTTGGAAGGATTATCTGATGCCAGCCCCTTGCACTGTTTTTTATTTTATTTTAAATAAAATAAAGAGCATTCATTCTCTGCTTCATGCTGATACCTACCCTCTACCACTTAAATCTTTCCTATACACATAAGAAATACACATTATTATTTATGAACATTACATAAAAATAATACATATATTTTTAGAAATCACCTGAGATTCTTTTAAGATCAGGATAACACACAAATTATTTTTCTTTTATGCCTTTGCCTGTTAAAACAAGGCTTACATGGATCAACTGGCTTCAACTATGGACATTAACTAGAAAGCCAGAAATCAGGGGGAGCCCTGGAAGCCCAGCTCTTTGTAACTGTCTTTTGTTTATTTGAGCATGTCAGTCAACAGGAAACTGTAGCCAATTAATAATGCATAGAAACTTTTCATGTACAAAACAAAGCCACCAATCATACAAAATATTATGTTTTAGTAGAGAATATGTGATCTGCACAAGTCAAGAGGTGTATTCAAATGAAGCCCAATTGTAAAAGGAAAGTCCTTAAAAGTGATTGCATTGGAGCCTATTTGGATAAAATGTATTAATAAATGACATAGCTGGCTAGGGAAATAGGGCTAGTATCATACAACTTCTATCAATTATATGTGAATAAGTACTAAGGTAAGTATTACAATACACACTGAAAATAGATGGAGATTTTATATGATGGTTTTCACCTAGATTATATTCCTTTGATCATTCATTTTGAAGGCTAATACATATTTCAATGAAAAAATTGGTATTTTATTCAGACACATTTTAAAAACAATTTGCTTTGAAAACATTACCCATGTAGTACTGTCCTGTGCTCAAGGTGTCCTGTGTCAGACCTGCTCAAGGAGAGGTAGTCAGCAGGTTACTGTGAACCATTCTGTAAACAGATTTCAAAACGCATCAGGTTCTTTTTGAGTTTTGTTCACAAGATTTATTTGCATGACATTGTTCATGTCTATCATTGGTTCCATTTGTACCATAATGTGGCACCCCAAAACTGTGCAAGAAATAAGGGTGGTGTGTGTGTGTCTGTGTCTCTGTGTAAATTTAAGTGGAACTTCAAGGCAGAATCTTCACTTTGCCTGATAGTACTTTGAGTATGGATTTCAACTTTCATTGCATACCTGATAGAAATTTCTTAAAGTTGTATCAGGTCTTGTAAGACATTGGGGGGACTCCTGAAATACTGTGTTACTACTGTTTACCTGCTAAATGCCAAACAGGTATGTTAACACAATCCATTGCTTGTAGTCGGTTGTCAGTTCCATTCTTTAAAAAAGTCAGAGTATTAGTTTCAAGCTTGTTCTTCACAGAAATACTCTTCGATAATTAACAATTACATTTTTGTTTTGCTTTGGTTTTAAAGATAGGGCTTCGCTATGAAGCCCAAGGTGCTTTTGGGCTTCATAGAGAATCCCCCTGCCTATACCTCCTGTGTGCTAGAGTTTGAGGCAGGTACCACCACATATGGTTAAACAACTAGTTAAAAATAAGAACAAAAACAACATTATCCATATCTTTAAGAAAATCTGAGGTAGTGTATTGGAGAAATTATTTTGGCCACTCCACGTAGTTAAAAGGATATTTATTTAATGGCATAACTCACAAATTAAGTGAAAGGTAGGTCGCGGGGTCTGGAAAAGGTGTATCGCAATCCAGCGGTGTTCTCCGTAGCTCTGCACAATCCACCTTCACCGTTCAGCGTCCCGGCACAGAAAGAGAGCACAGAGTGAGCACTGGCCCATCCAGCTCTCAGGTCTCCAGGCACCTCCCCTGGCCCCGCCTCATAGGCATGACAGTTGCCAGAGTCTCAATGGGGGTTGAAACTTCCAGATCCAAGCTGGAATGGCTACCCACTACATCTCCCCCTTTTTGTCTAAATAAGAAGGTTCTAAACTAATACAAGACTATATACAAAGGAATGGTTATCAAATATTGTCCAGAAATAATGAGGGATAATGACCTAGATAAAATGTAACTACAACCAATGCAAACAATATCAAGCAAGAAACACACACTAAAATCCAGAGAAGTATAGAGCATAGGTAAATGGCATGTTATAAAGATCATTCAAAGGTGTCCTATCCTAAAGAACCTGAATCTAATACTTAATATGTTCTATCTAAGATATTATATATACTAAGTTGTAACTATAACTGCTAGTCTTCAATCCCATCAAAGACATGAGAAGGAACATAATGGTACCTGAGAAATGGTAGATGGATGCAAGCAACTTTCGGGAATCTTGCAAGAGTAGACCAAGACAGCTGGCAGCCTGGACAGTCACCTAATGTTTCTCAGCATTGTTGGTGCATTCAAATTGACTACAGGCCTAGAGTATCTGACAGACCATTTTCAGAAGCAGGATTTCTGAAAGACCATCTTACCCTGTCTTGGCAGAGTACAGTGGTCGCTTTCCTTGTGTCCCGCTTGTCCAGAAAGGAGAGCATTGCATTTGTACTGTCAGCCATCAAGGCAAGGGCAGTTCTTTGCCCAGTAGGCCATTTTGTGCCAAAAAGATAAACTTCCAAATGGAAATGTCTTAGAAGCCCAACATTTTCTTGGGATCAATTGGTGCAGCCAGGAGCAATTGTGTCTCACGTCAACAGAATTCTAAGTTATTTAAATGCCATATTCTCTAGGTCTATGAAGTGTTTGAAGATTACCTGTCCATCTGACCTATGTATCTGTAAATCTGGATAACCTAACTAACGTAACTATAGAGATGACAGGCATAGGCGACTATAAATCTATAAGTCTTATCTACCGAAATAACCTAAGGACTAAGGCTTCACGTAAACAAGGTAAACAGTCTATAAGCAAATGTATGGTGAAGAATGATGACTTCAAAATTGTGACAATACACAAGATATTTATAACAGAGGTAGGGATATATATTGCAATATGCAATATGACAATAATCTTAAATATATATCAATATACCGAATATCCTAAACAGAAGTAGAACATATATAAAGTATGACAGATATAAATTTACATTTGTATCAATATAAAAATGTTTCAAATAAGAGTAGAAATATATGTACATTATAACAAATATAGTTCTGTATTTGTGTCAATATACAAATTATCTTAAATAGGAGTATAAAAATAGTTTACATTTGTATCAACATATAAGAATCTATAACAGTACAAATTACAGTGCAAATTATCTAAGGTTGCTATTTTACTAAATTTGTTTACTAGTATATACAATGATTTACCATCATATCTTATACCTATCTATTCCATTTCCCAACCTCCATTGAGACTCTGACAACTGTCACGCTTACGAGGCGCCTCCCCTGGCCCTGCCTCGTAGGCATGACAGTTGCCAGAGTCTCAATGGGGGTTGGAACTTCCAGATCCAAGCTGGAATGGCTACCCACTACAGTAGTGACTTAATAAATTGGCTTTAAGGGCTGATCACATTCAAGAAAAGCATCAAGAGTTCTGTCAGCTGAAAGAAGCAATGGCCTGGGAGGTAACATGCTTGTTGCATAGATATGAGGGACTGAATTTGAACTGCTAGGAGCAACAGTGCATGCCTATAATCAGAGCTGGAAGGGGAAGACAGGGAGTTCCCAGGGGCTTGTTGCATAGCCTTGTCTAGCCAATTGGCAAGATCCAGGTTCAGTGAAAGACCTTGTCTCAAAAATAAATAAATAAATAAATAAATAAATAAATAAATAAATAAATAAATAAATAAATAAAATAAGGTGGTAAAGAATTAAGGAAGACACCTGACACCAACCTCTAGCCCCCACAAGAATAGACATGCATGTCTACACACATACATGTGCATGTGCACAAACACACACACACACACACACACACACACTTTGAAATTCTGCCACTACGTTTAGCGGGTGGTATTTACTAAATACAAGCAGTATTTTATTTCTCTGAACATAATTTAACACCACTGTTCTAGTTTCATTGACCATTATTTAAAACATACCCAAGTAGTTTACATATATTTGCAGACTATCCTGAGTGAAGACTGATCTACTGTACACATCAATGACAGCAGGGTTGTTTAGAGTGAGCAGATTTGCAATCCATCACTTCAGTTATACTACGTCATCAGTAATTAATGCTACATCATAGACTTTTAACTCATGATCCATATAATTAAACTAGTTCAACTCTACCAATACTCACCATAGGAAGTTACTTCATTACTGATTAGAGCTATTGACTTACACAATAGGAGACTGAGATGAAAGGAGCTTATGTGTGGACTGTGGAAGAGAGTAGCCATCAGACTCGTAAGTTAGAGTAAGGCAGTTAAAATTAGATAAGACTGCATTATATCTTTCTCATTTGCCATGGGAATTTTCAAATGTGCAATTACCACATGTAATGTTTAGCAATTATATGAGACTTTATAGATGTAGAATATTTACATTATCCTAGACCATTATAGTGTGTGTCCCAACTGATTTTGCTGTTTTTCAAGGTAATCTCAAGCTAATAAAATGGCTAAATATTCACTTTTAAAGGTTTAGTTCTTTCTCTAGAGACATGAGATGGCTTATTTAAGCTCATAACATTTTGAAAACCCACTTTATAGGGATCTAAATTGTGAGTAATTGTGTGTATATACCTGTGAGTTAAACTTCTATCAAGTCCATCCTCAGGACATTAACCTTTTATATCAGCATAGATTATACTTGCATTTCCTGGAGTTTATGAGTCATTTATATTTAATGAACTTTCACCTGTTTTGTTTAAATCTTTTGTGCTTGTCAAACTTACATGTTCTAGTATGCTTTGCATGGATTCAATAGATACGTCTACATCAATGACCATGACACTTGAGTTTATAGGTATTCTAACATCTTCATTTCTGACCAGTGTCTCTTTATTTCTCTATCTAGGCTATGTATTTAGGCGAGTATCTCCAGGAAAGCATTGGGCATTTTTTCTTACTCCTTAATTTAGGGGAAACTATAGAATAATTCATTAGTGAGCTTGAGGTTAGCCACAAGTTAGGTGTCTGTGTCTGTTTACAGATCAATTGATCGATTGCTTGCTGTAAATATGAGTTGTCGATGCTAGTTGAGCAGTCTCTGAAAGAGTCTGACTTTGTATCTGATGCTGAAGATAAGAGTCAATAGGATATGCAGTAAAAACAAAGTGATCAACGTGAAATGTAACCTACTAACAAGAGCTGCTACCATGAGAAAAGAATCTACTGCAACCTGTGAAGGTTTGGGATTTTTCCCAGTCTTGATGGTGTGTATATCCCATAGGAGAAGTTGATACCATTCACTACAAAGCTAAACACACATTTGAGGCAGGGATCAATGAATCTGATAGGGAATTCAGTGAAGGCAAGGGGTATGAAGCAATTGCAGGTCTGGCTAGCTGCTGTCCCTTCTAATGATGTAAGCCACTAGAGCAGCAAGCTAAGGGGGCATTTTTTAGCACTGACCTCCAAGTCTCTGGCATAGATGTCTCTTATAAACCCACAATAGCTAGAAATAGAGGGAAAAAAATTAGGAAATATTGCATGGTCCAGCCAACTTGGCATATTATGAAGCATCTACACTTCTAATTGTTAATGTGCTTAGACATTTTATCATATACATGTGTTGAATTTTGTCGCATGAATTTTCTGTCTTAAAATACCATGATATAAATTATCTTGGGGGTGCTTTGTTTTGTTTGTTTATTGTGTTTTGAACAGGGTCTCTCATGTAGCCAAGGCTAGTCTTTATCATACTAAGTAGCTAAGGATGACTAGAATTTCTGATAATCATTTCTTTACCTCTTTAATTCTGAGATTACAGATGTACAAAACAAACAAACAAACAAGCCCACCTGCCTTGTTCAGTGCCAGAAATCAAGCCCAGGTTCCCTGGATGCTAGGCAAGCTCTCTACCAAATTAGCTGCATCCCCAACCTTATGTCTTCATTGTTCCATTTTAATGATAAATTGTGCTGAAAGATTTTTGTGTGTTAAAACAATTTTGGTCTTCTTAAATATTGTGCACTTAATCATGGTGTGTTATAGTAATATAAATATGGATTTGGTTTGGAAATATTCAATGACTTTGCTTTAATACTTATTCATAAAGGATATAAAAGGTTTACTTTTATTCTTTTTCTTTACATTTATTTATTTATTGTGTGCATGGATGTGTGTATTATGGGTTTATGTGTGTAGATACATATGCCATGGTTTGTGTATAGAGATCAGAGGACAATTTGTAGAACTCAGTTCTCTCCTTCCTCATGTGGGTCCCAGGGATTGAGATCAGGTCACTAGGCTTGGTAGCAAGCACATTTACCCTCTGAGCCTCCCTTTGGACCACAGTTTTACTTTTTAAAAATTCCTATTATGTTTTAACTAAAGGTCAGAGTTTATGTAAATTTTCAGCCTTTCTTTCTCAGATGCACTATGGAATTCTCTAATCCATCCATCTGACCAGAATTTAGTATGTGAAAGCTTTTAGCTATAAATTTATTCACCATTTTTGTTTGTGGCAGGCCTTGTATGCCCTTTGTTACACAGCACATAATTGGGTCCACTTTTCTCCTAAGGATATATACGTTTTAATTTCTTAAAACTGATCAGTAAATTCAGCAAGGTGGATGAATATAAGATAAAACTAAATATTTTTCAGAGGGGCTAGAGAGTTGATTCAACCTATCTCCCTCATCCATGCCAGACGGCCCATAGCTATTTCTAACTCTAGCTCTAGGGGGATCTGACACTGTTGGCCTCTCAACTCACATGCACACTGCCCTCATGTACATATACATGGATTTAAAAATGAAATCTTTAGGGGCTGGAGAGATGGCTTAGCAGTTAAGAGCACCAGCTGCTCTTCCAAAGGACCCCAGTTCAATTCTCAGTACCCACATGGCAGCTTACATCTGCCTGTCACCCCAGTTCCAAGGGATCCAACACCCTCACACAGACATACAGACAGACAAAACCACAATTCACATAAAAAATGAAATCTTTAAAAATTAATTCTCTATATCTTAGATGACCATGTGGATATGTGCATACCCACACACAGACAGATGTGCATATACATAATTACAGATTAAGAATTAAATAGGGAATAAAAGGGTTAGTCCCAAAATGAGACATACTGAGGAGCGGTTTGTACTGACCTGAAATGGAAAATTCCCCTACTGGCCTTGGCCCAACCCAGCCCTCCTCACATTTTGTTTATATTTCTCAAGGATAATTATAGAATTTGTTACACATGAAATATCCTGAGATAAGAGGAAATTGGATGGCACAGCTTTCCCCTAGAATAAGGTATCCCTTAGAACTGTGGCTCAATGGCCATTCTGCCCCCCAGGTATGAAACCCAGAGCAGGCTTCTATACAAAGTCTCTTAATTATAGTCCAAGTAATAAATAGGAAGTTGATTTCATCTACCCACAGCAAATTTCCTGAATTTTGGATATGAGCTATGCTAAATCCCAGGTTTCTCTTGTTCTTTGTTTATTACTTTGTTATAAGTAATAAACATACCTCAGGTGACTTGCATGTGTGTTATATGACTCATCTGACTCACATGCCTTAGTAGCCAATGCATAGTGATCCCAGTCCATAAGAAGATCAAAAACACTGAAGACATCTTATGCTGGAGAGGATGTGGAGCTAGGGGAACTCTCCTCCACTGCTGGTGGGAATGCAAGCTTGTACAACCACTTTGGAAATCAATATGGTGCTTTCTTAGAAAATTGGGAATCAATCTCCCCCAGGATCCAGCTATACCACTCTTGAGCATATACTCAAGGAATGCTCAATCATACTACAAGAGCACTTGCTCAGCTATGTTCATATCAGCATTGTTTGTAATAGCCAGAACCTGGAAAAAACCTAGATGCTTTTCAACTGAAGAATGGATAAATAAAATGTGGTACATATACACAATGGAATACTACTCAGCAGAGAAAAACAATGAAATCACGAGGTTTGCAGGCAAATGGATGGATCTAGAAAAAAATCATCCTGAGTGAGGTAACCCAGACTCAGAAAGACAAACATGGTATGTTCTCACTCACAGGAGGATACTAGATGTGGAACAAGGATGACTGGACTGCTACTCACATCACCAGGGAGGCTACCTGGAAAACAGGACCCCAAGAAAGACACGGGGATCACCCAATAATGGAGAAATGGATGAGATCTACATGAACAGCCTAGACATGAGTGGGGGTAATGAAGGGCGAGGGTCAAGGGAAAGAGAGCTTGGGGGAGCAGGAGATCCCAGCTGGATCAAGAACAGAGAGGGAGAACAAGGAATTGGAGACCATGGTAAATGAAGACCACATGAGAATAGGAAGAAGCAAAGTGCTAGAGAGGCCCACAGAAATCCACAAAGATACTCCCACAATAGACTGCTGGCAATGGTCAAGAGACAGCCCAAACTGACCTACTCTGGTGATGGGATGGCCAAACACCCTAATTGTCGTGCTAGAAACCCCATCCAATGACTGAGGGATCTGGATGCAGAGATCCACGGCTAGGCCCCAGGTGGAGCTCTGGGAGTCCAATTGGCAAGAAAGAGGAGGGTTTATATGAGTGAGAATTGTTGAAACCAAGGTTGGATAAAGCACAGGGTCAAATAGCCAAATGAATGGAAACACATGAACTATGAACCAATGGCTGAGGGGCCCCCAACTGGATCAGGCCCTCTGAATGGGTGAGACAGTTGATTAGCTTGATCTGTTTGGGAGGCATCCGGGCAGTGGGACAGGGTCCTGTGCTCATTGCATGAGTTGGCTGTTTGAAACCTGGGCCTTATGCAGGGTTGCTTGGCTCGGCCTGGGAGGAGGGGACTAGACCTGCCTGGACTGAAGTCTGCCAGGTTGATCTTAGTCCTTGGGGAAGCTTTGCCCTGGAGGAGGTGGGAATGGGGGGTTGACTGGAGGAAAGGGGAGAGGGGCAGGAGTGGGGAGAACAAGGGAATCCGTGGCTGTGTATTGTAAAATAAAAAAATTAAAAAATAAAAAAAAGAATCCTAAGGACTAGGCATGGCAGCACACACCTGTAATCCCAGCATTTGGGAGGAGGAGGCAAGAGGACCAGAAGTTCAAGGTCACTTTCAGCTATATATCCAGCTCAAGACCAGCGTGAGACACATGAGGCTCCATATCAAAAGAAGGGAAGGAGGAAAAACTAGAATAGGAGGAGGAAGAGGAGAAGGAAAAGGAAGAGGGAGGAAGCTGAAGTAGGGAAGAGGAAGAATAAGACAGAAAAGGAGGAGAAAGGAGAGGAAGAAAGACCTTGAGAAGACACTTTTTTAAGTGTTCAGTTAGCCTGAAAAAATAAGAACAAATGGGGGACACTGTCCAGTGTTAGAGCACTTGCACTGCATGTTCAAGGCCAGCACCCACCACCTCAAAAGTTCTCAACTTCACGGGTCATCAGATAATGCAAATTAAAATTAAAATATATTGCATATGCGTGTCTACCTGATTGACAGAAGAATAGGAAAAAGTGTTGGTAAGTTTATGAAGAAAGCCAAACCACTACACTGCTGAGCATCAACTGTAAAGGGCAAAGGAACCGTGAACAAACAATTAACTAAATTACTTACCAATTATTAAAAATTGTCAAGTAGGAAAAATCAGTCTCTCCTCTTATAAGGTAAGGGATAAGTCGTTTACCTCTGGAGTAGAGTGTTTTCAAGGGTCAAAGTGGAGCCTTCTGGAATGTTGATGATGTTTGATTCTTGGTGTAGATGCTAATTACACAAATGGAGTTAGTTTGTAACTATATGTCTGTGTCTGTATGTATAGGGCCTGCCTGTTCTTTTTCTGTAAACATTCTATCTCCATAAGATGTTTTCAAAGGCAATTTTAAAAATTTAGACTATGGTTTTAAAAGATATTTATCAATAATTATATGTAAAATGAAAACAATTTCAAATATGTGAAAATCGAAACATCTTTCTTCACCTACAGGATGTCATGAGTTATTTCAGCTCTCTCTGGTCAGCTCAGTGTGTTCTGATAACATCAAAGTTCCTTCCCTTCAGTTCTCTACTATCCTAAGATCTAACTTTAAATAGCTGAGTGGTGTTCTTATATATTAGGTGAGAGCTAGAGAAACTCCTGTCTTCCTAGTTGTGCTTTGTTCTCTCTTTTATCAAATTATGGCAGAGTTCTCTTTGATTGCCTTTGCTAAAAATTCCTGCAGCCACTTCCAAGTACCGCCTCACTTCTAGCACAGACAGTATCCTCTGATTTATTTCCCAGCTCAATAGACATGAGTTAGTCTCTTATGAGTTTTCCGACTTTATTGAAGTTTTTCAAATAATCGAGGGAGTTTGAAGAATGGTGCAGAAAAAGTAATCTTAAAGTTGTATTGGGAAGCATTTGTTCTTAAAGTCCATCAGATACATCTCTAAAAAGCAGTTTTAGGTTCACAACGAATTTGAGGGAATGACGCAGAGACTTTCCATAGACTATCTGCCCCTAAGCATACATTTCACCTTCCACCCCATCAAAAGCATACGCACAGAAGGTGCGTTGTAAAGAATTTAAATTGACACCAGTATCAACTGAAGTTCATAGCCTACATTAAGTTTTTCTTTTGGGTAATGTATAGATATGTGTAAATGTGTACTGACGTTACACACATAAACACACATACACATTGTACTGCTTTCTTTCTTCCTCTTTTTTCTTTCTTTCATTCCCACTCTTTCTTTCTTTCTTTCTTTCTTTCTTTTTTCTTTCTTTCTTTCTCTCTTTCTTCCTTCCTTCCTCTCTCTCTCTCTCTCTCTCTCTCTCTCTCTCTCTCTCTCTCTCTCTCTCTCTTCTATCAACTTGACACAATGTGTAGTCATCTGGGAAGACTTAGACTCTCAGTACAGGAATTGCCTCTATCAGATTGTCCTGTGAGCATGTCTGTGGGGCATTTTCCTAACTAATGATAATTATGAGAAGGCTCAGCCCACTGTGGGGAGTACTGTCCTTGAGCAGATAATCCTGAGTTATGTGTGTATGGTGGTTGTGGGGGTGGGTTGGGACATGGCTAACTGAGACAACCAGGAGGGACAATCCAGAAAGAGGCAATCATAGGACTTCCTGTCCTAAGTCTGTTCTTGCATCCAGGTTCCTTCTTGAGTTCCTGCCTTGATTCCTTTCATGATAGACTTTAAGCTGTACACTGAAATAAATCCTTTCTTCCCTCAAGTTATGTTTTCTAACGATGTTTATCACAGTAATACAAATTGAACTAAGATTCCTGGGGACCTGCAGGTCACTCTAACCAGGGAAGCAGGTAGGCTAATTGCACAGCTTCATGAGCTGGGCAGCAGACTACCTGCTGCAGCCTCCCTTCCCCAAGCCCCCATCAACAGTGGATCACACAAATCTTCCCCTCCAAGCTTCCCTCCCATCATTCATTGCTTTATCCCAGTCCCCAACTCTAGCAGGCATTCCCTGAGAACCCACAGGCTGCTCCTGCCAGGGAAGCAGGTAGTCTAACTGTGGGTCTTCAGTGCTCCCTCCTGTCTTCCTAATTTAATCCCCCAGTCTCAACCTCCATCTCTGTAGCAGACCACCTGCTGTGTCCTCTCCTTCTCCTCTGCCCCCATCTCCAGCTCCTGCAACCTTCCTCCACACTCATCCTGTTATCCCAGACCCCAACTCAAGCAGGCTTTCTCTGAGAACCTGTAAGTCTAGCCTGACAGGGAAGTGAGTAGGCCAGCCAAACAGTAATCAAGCATCAGATTTTTACTCTCTGTCCTCTCCTCCATATCCAATCTCTCAGTCTCATCCACAGCTCTGTAGCTAGCAGACTACTTGCAGTGGCCTCTCCTCGTTCTCTGCCCCCATTGCCAGGGGACGAAGCAGATCCTAGTGGAACACCCTGCTTTCCTCCCTCCTATGGACTCCCTCAGATCTTCTTATTATGACTCTATTCCGAGTGTCAGCTCCCACTACCCAGGAACATATCTTACTTAGAACCTCCAATGGTCACACCTATCAGGGTATCAGAAGAATTTCCTACCAGACACCACACAGGCACCACACTCTCCTAAGAACCAGAGACAGCAATAGTTCAAGAACTGAAAGTACAAATAGAATCAATAAAGAAAACTCAAACTGAGGGAACCTGGAAATGAGAAATTTAGGAACTCGAACAGGAAGCTCATAGGCAAGTTTCACGAACAGAATACTAGAGATGGAAGAGAGATTTTCAGGCACAGAAGACATGATAAAAGAAATAGATACTTCGGTTGAATATACCTCAACATAATAACAGCAGTTTATAGTAAGTCTGTAACCAACAACAACTTAAATGGAGAGAAACTCAAAGCAATTCCACTACAATCAGGAACAGGACAAGGCTGTCCACTCTCTATATACCTACTTAATATAGTGCTTGAAGTCTTATCTAGAGCAATAATACAACTGAAGGAAATCAAGCGGATACACATTGGAAAGGAAGAAGTCAAAATCTTTTAATTTGGCATGTGATATGACGGTATACATAACTGACCCTAAAAATCCCACCAGGGAACTCCTACAGCTAATAAACTCTTTCAGCATTTAGCTAGATACAAAATTAACTCACACAAATAAGTAGTCCTCCTATATACAATAACAAATGAACTGAGAATGAAAACATGGAAGCAACACCATTCATAATAGCCTCAAATAATATAAAATATCTTGGGGTACTAACTGAAAAGCTTCTGTACAGCAAAGGGCACCATTATTCTGACTAAGCAGCAGCCTACAGAATGGGAAAAATATTTAACCACTACACATCCAATAGAGGGCTAATGTACAAAATATATAGAGAATTCAAAAAACTAGATACCAATTAAACAAATAACCCAATTTAAAATGGGGTACAGATCTAAACAGATAAGTATCAAAACAGGTAAGAAATAAAGAAATGTTCAACATCCTTTGAATAGTCATCAGGGAAATGCAAATTAAAATTACTTTGAGACTTCATCTTATATCCATCAGAATGGCTAAGATCAATAAAACAAGTGAAAAATGCATGCTATTGAAGATGTGAACTAAGAGTACTCCTCTATTGCTGGTAGATGAGTGAGCAGACTCTATGGAAATCAGTACACTGTTTCCTCTGAAAGATTGGAATTTATCTACCTCAGGATTCAACTATACTACTCAGTATTGTAGAAAAGCCTCCTCTTTGCTCATATATTTGAATGCTTGGTCATTAGTGAGTGGCACTACTTGACAGGAATTAGGAGTGTGGCCCTATTGGAGTAGGTGTGTTTTTGTTGGAGGAAGTATGTCATGGGGGTGGGGGTGGGGGTGCTTAGGCCATGAGGCTTCAAAAGCTCAAGCCAGACTCAACTCAGTCTCTCTCTCACTTTCTGCTGCCTGTAGATATGGACAGAGAACTTTCAACTTCTCCAGCAACGTGTCTGCCTGCTTGCTGCCACTCGCCATCAAAATGACAATGAACTAAATGTCTGAAACTGTAAGCAAGCCCCAGGAAAATGCTTTCTTTTATAAGAGTTGCCTTGGTCATGGCATCTAGAACACTGTCTAAGACACAGGCATATACCCAAATGATGCTTCATCCTACCACAAGGACACTTGCTCAACCATGGTCATTGCTGCTCTATTCATAGTACCGAGAAATTAGAAACAACCTAGATATCCCTCAAAAGCAGAATGAATAAACAAACTGTGGTAGATTTACAGAGTGGAGAATTACTCAGCTTTTACTGAAATAAAATCATAACATGTATAGGTAAATGGATATAACTAGAAAAAAAATTCATCCTGGGTGACGTATCCTCAAATCCAGAAAGACAAATATGGTATGTATTCTTTACCTGTGTTACATGTGGCTATTAGCTCTTCAGTCAACAATAACAAAGTTCAATCTGTAGAACCATAGAAGGTAGGTTTAGAGTCAGGGATTGGAAGTGGACAGATGGATCTTCTAAGAAAGAGAAATATAATAAATAGCTATGGATGGATGGGAGGTGAGGGCTAGAATGGGAGGATCAAGTAGAGATGGTGAGGGAAGAGGGAGACAAGGTCCATTTGAGGGGATATATATATATATATATATATATATATATATATATATAAGCAAAATGTGTAATACATATATTAATCTAAACAAAATGGGCAAATATTGGGGGAAATAAAGCCTCAAATGGTCATCTCTTGTCAACAAATGAAGTTTCCAGTATGGAGATTGGGTTACATCTAATTGAGATGTCCCATAGGAATCCCCAGACAACCTAGACTGTTGCCAAGACTGTTGTATAAATTGTTCTCCATAAACTGACAACAAGACCCCATTGTCAAAACCAACACCTGCACAACTCATTGAATGTAGAGCAGTTGATCTGGTGCCTCCATACAGCCTTCACCCACTACTACGTTCTATCATCTTTGGTACAGGAAGGTGCTCTGCACACTACTAAAAACTAAACATAAACACCAAGCCAGCCATAACTCCTTTGTGTGTCCTGCCAAAGAAAAGGTACAAAAAACAGAGACCCACCTGTCTGCACACTCAGGAATCCCATGAAAACACTAAACTGGGAGCCATAATATATATGTGAAGGACCTCTGGGGTGAAAAGAAAGAATATATATGAAAAAAAGAAAAATTAAACTAAAAAAAAAAACTTGACACAACATTATTAGACAAGGAACCTCCAAAGATGCCATTGATTGACCAACGACGCCTGGGCATGGAGTCTACACTTAAAAGTAGTTTGTTTTCATCCATTTCTCTGTCATTGGGAGATCCCTGTGTCTTTCTTAGGGTCCTATTTACTAGGTAGCCTCCCTGGAGTTGGGAGTTGCAGTCTGGTTATATTTTTGCTTTACATCTAGTATCCACTTATGAGTATGTACCATGTCTGTCTTTCTAAGTCTGGGTTACCTCACTCAGGATGGTTTTTTCTAGTTCCATCCATGGAACTGGACCAGGCCCTCTGGATAAGTGAGACAGTTGATTAGTTTGAAAGGCCCCCAGGCAGTGGAGCCAGGGCCTGTTCTTGGTGCATGGGCTGGCTTTTTGGAGCCTGGGGCCTATCCTGGGACACTTTGCTCAGCCTTGGTGTAGGGAGGAGGGGACTGGATCTGCCTCAGCTATGTGTACCAGGCTGGACTAACTCCCCAAGGGAGACCTTGCCTTGGAGGAGGTGGGAATGGGAGGTAGATTGGAGGGGAGGGGGGGGGAGGCTGGGAAATCCGTGGCTGATACGTGAAATTAAGTTAATTATAAAATAAAAATATTTAAAAAAGAGTAGTTTGTCCCCCCCCACCCCTGCCAGTTACACTCGCTTGGAGAACACTAAATTCTCATTTAGAGTGACCAACCAATATTTGACTTAAGATGCACTCTAAGAGATGAAACCCATGCCCAACCCATGCTTAGGTGACCAAGAACCTGAGACTAGATAGCCCAGGGGGAAAACCAAATACTACTGTTCTAAAATCATACAAACAACAGCAATGTATAAATAAAGTGACTCCTACCAGCATTCTGCTATACTCATAGATCAGTGCCTTGCTCAGCCATTACTAGAGAAGTTTCCTCCTGCAGCAGATGGGAATAAACACAGAAACCCACAGCAAGACAAATGAAGAGTGTGAAAAACCTTGGAACACTCAGCAACTCAACCCTAAATGGGATGTCTACAACAGACCCGACCCCCTCAGGGCTTAGGGACCCTGTGGAAGAAGAGGTAGAAAGAGTTATGAGCCAGAAGAGATGAAAGGCACCAAGGAAACAAGGCCCTCTAAGTCAAGATGATCACTGTACATACAAAGTCACAGAGACTGAAGCATCATGCACAGAGCCTGTATGGGTCTGCACCAGATTGGGGTCCTAGAGCTGAAAGGACAAGTAGACACATGTTCCCATCTCTAAGCCAGAAGCTATCTCCAGTTGATAACCACTTGCAAAGGAGAATGTAGTTTTCTCCAAGGGAGTCTAACTGGGGGATAAAAAGCTACTTGTAAGTGTAGACTCCACGCCCAGGCAGGGATGGCCAGCCAGTCACAGCATCTTTGGAGGTTCCTTGTCTCACAATGTAGTGTCAAAGCTTTTTTTAAATTTAATTTTTTATTTTATTTTCATATATATATTCTTTCTTTTCACCGCTGAGGTCCTTTACATATATATTATGGCTTCCATTGTAGTGCTTTTATGGGATTCCTGAGTATGCAAATGAGGGGATGTCTGGATATCTGTTTCTTGTGCCTTCTCTTGGACCTGCACTTTTCCTCCTGTTTGTTTTGTCCAATTCTAATGTGTTAGCTTTGCCTTTACAATATTATATTATATTATAATAATTATCATATTATATTATATTATATTCCTGTGGAAGTCTGTTTTCTTTTCTTTTTTTTTTTAGATTTTTTTATTCATTTTATATACCAACCACACATCCCCCTCTCATCCTCCCTCCTGCTCCCCCCACCCCTGCCTTTCCCTCCCCTAACCCACCCCTCATCCCCTCCTCCAAAAGGGTAAGTCCTCCCATATGGGGAAAGCAAAGCCTAGTACATTCAGCTGAGACAGGACCAAGCTCCTCCTCCCTGCATCAAGGGTAAGTAAGGTGTCTCACCATAGGTAATGAGATACAGAAAGCCAGCTCATGCACCAGGGATAGATCCTGATCCCACTGCCTGGGGCCCCTCAGACAGACCCAGGTACTCAAATGTCTCCTGTATGCCATGCATACCAGTTTGTTTTCTAATAAGAGACAGAACACAGAATGAGGGTGGATCTGGACAAGAGGGGAAGCCCTGGGATGAATAGAGGGAAGGGAAATCTTAATCAGGAAATATGTGAAAGGAAAAGTCAATTATCAATAAAAAGAAAAAGAAGAAAGCAAACTCAAACTAGGACACACACAGAGTGTATGTACATATATACTATACTATAATGGAATATATATATATATATATACATACACACACACACACACACATACACACACATAGTATATTTAGTACATAGTATAGTATCATACAGAGCTGTTTAACACCCCAAGTCCCATGTTTTCAGAAAACATGGAGTTGCGTCTTACTTTTTGACTTATTACAGGCCCTTTCAATTCTTGAATTTAGACCAATGCTGTCCAAAGTAGTTATTTCTACACCCTCTTTATAACTCTTTTCTGTCTGTTGCTATTCTTTTCTTTATGATTTGTCTCCTAGTCTCTCGGTGCCCTGGGGCTTTAAAAGAGCACTTTATATAAGCCACTCTCCTCTTTCTTAGCATGTTTTCTCTTATGCTTCCTGTTTTTGAGTTGTCCTTGAGTAAACAATGTACATTTACTACTAATTCCTCAAGATAACAAAATAATCTTCCTCCTCACTGCACACTCATATTATGGCCATCATTCTTTGCATTTCTATATATGTATGTATACATACTGGCTTTTGGAGACAGGGTTTCTCTGTGTAGTTTTGGTGCCTGTCCTGGATCTCGCTTTGTAGACCAGGCTGGCCTCAAACTCACAGAGATCTGCTTGGCTCTGCCTCCTGAGTGCTGGGATTAAAGGTGTGTACCACCATCGCCTGGCCATTTTTTTTTATACTTATGGAGGCTATCTAATCAAACACATTGATTAAGCATATTTGGTGCTACTCTAACTTTGAGCAAGCTATTGTTTGTTAGATCAACAGAGTGAGAATAGGAAGTATTTATCTTCATTTATTCCTCCTGTGCTTTCTTTCTGTGTATAGACCTGAGCTTCTGACCCATCTCACTTCGCATTTTACTGAAAAGCATCTCCCACAGTCTTTATAAAGCAGACTTACAGGCACCAAGCTCCTTCATTATTTGTTTTTCTGAGAAAGCACTCCTCCTCCACTTTCAAGGTAATTTCCTGGGTAAAGAATTCTTTGTTGTTGCTTCATCCCTCAGAACTATAAATGTTTTCTTCTACTCATTTCTTGCATGTATTTTTTTAAAGTGACATATAATTCCTTTGTTCCTCAATAGATAAGATTTTCTCCTTTTCTCTGATTTACTTGAAAATGTTTTTCTTTATCTTTGATACTTTTGAAGTTTGAATATGCATATCTGTGTATGTCTCTTTGGAATATCCAAAAGGTACCTTCTAAGCCTCTTGGACCTGTGATGTTTCATTTCATTAATTGTGGGAAACTGTCAATCATTATTCAAATATTCTGATCTTTCTCTCTTCCTTCACTTTCTTGGGCTGCTATTATTATTCGCTGCATCTTCTGTTGCTGTCCAACAGTTCTAGGATATTCTGGCAGACTGGAAATTAGAACTTCCCTGACTACTTTTTCTAAGTGGGTATTTGGAAAAACTCCAGAGTCTGTAAGTACCAAACAAAAGTTCTGAGTCCATGCTCTGACCACCAATGAAACTGAAAGGCAACCAAAGCAAACTGGCCCAACTCCACTTTGTGTTGAGTCTGAAGAGCAACTTCCTTTTGTGCCTTCATCACCTCCTTCACCCAAGCCATCCCCACAATTGCATCAATTCCCATTACAGTGAATATATTTAGTATGAGGAAGAGGACCCAGGGAACCCTATAACAAGAAATCTTTCTAACAGAAAAGGATTCACATGGATCCTAATCGTAAGTATCTTGAAAAAAAATAAATTCTTCAATTAGTTCTGTTCAGATAGTTTAGAACTTATTTTTATTCAAAACTAATAGTTGACTGGTTGATTTTTTTATATTAAAAATCTATTACATGAAGTATTTAAAATGGTAAAATCTAAACAGTCTATAAAACATTCAAGGAAGTATGGAATTTCCATATTCATAAAATACATTACAATATCTTATTCCCCTTGTCCTGTCAGTGAGGGAGTTATAAAGAAAATGAAAGTTCACTTAAAACACAATTAGAAATAAGAATATTTGTTCTGTGAGTCAAGAAAGAAATGTCTAAATATGATTGCTAAATTATGTATAAGACTGTCTGTCTAAAGTATAATAAATTATATTATCAATATTTTCTGGTTAACCTCTAGCTTGAAAGGGCTATAAACTACATACACATTCATCAGTTGTGGATTGTTAGTCAAATACACCACAGCCACAAAGTTGCATCCCTTGGAGCCTAAGAGGAGAGTGGATGAGGAGACAGTCAGTAGAGGTTCTGTGGAGGCTCTGACATCTATAGCCATCATTGCCTCTCTCCGTCTAGATGAAGTCTTAACAGGTCACCTTGTTTTCTGCACAAGGATGGTTTTATTTATTTTTATTTTTTGTTTTGGCAAGGTGTGTGTGTGTGTGTGTGTGTGTGTGTGTGTGTGTGTGTGTGTGTGTGGTCAATGCAGTTCAGAGGAAAGAAGCAATAGCTCCCCTCCTCTGCCCATCCTTGCTAAAGTTTTATTTACAATACACAACCGAGACAGGCTCAGTATAGCATACAAAAATATTTTCTTAGGTAAGAAATCAAGATATAGCAGGCCCAGAAGACCTTCATTTATCTTTCAACTAGTAAATTTCATCAGTATGTTTAAAGGAGGTCAGAACTCCTGAGGTGTCCTCAAGGAAGATAAAACACAGTTCTAGACCCATCACTAACCCTATCTTCCCCATGAGTACCACAAACAGCACCTTTAGGAATATCATAGTGTTTGTTTCTTGTGCTGGTAAATAATACATTGTTATGGGCAAAACCATGACTTCCATATAGATATAAAAAGAACACATGCTCCAAACATATCTAATCCATTTATTAACTAGTAAATCAGAGACTGGAGATGTGGTTTAATGGTTACGGGCATTGGCTGGTTTTCCAGAGGATCTGGGTTCAATTTCCAGCAGCCACATGGTAGTGCACAACCATCTATAACTCCAGTTCCAGGAGATCCAATGTTCTCTCCTGTCATCTGTGGGCACCAGGCATAAGTACAAACATACAAGCAAAACACTCATATACATTAAAAACTATGTTTAACCTAAAAAATAGTAAATTAGTTGAATATTTAATAGGTTTCAACTTCAAATAACAAATTCATCTTTATGCAATAAGAAATGATGGAAAAAAATAATATTAAATACTCAGCTGGTCAACATTAACAAAATAATAATAAGCTGCTTTCAACAAGATTATATTCATGAGAATTTCTTGGGAAATATACATTATAGTTCTTAACAACTCTTGGAGTTACAAAATGGCTGAAAAACAATGAGTTAGGAAACCTGTAAAGACAGGATACCCGAAATCCCAGTATTCTCTTTTATGATTGTGTGATTGTGTGAGCATACCAAATGTTTTATAATCCTTCCTGGCTATGAACATTTTTCTTAGACATTTACCTAGAAATAAATTTGCAAGATCAAAGCTTTTGGATGCCCTTGTTTACTGGGAATCATCAGATGTTTTCCTGGAGTGATTATGTTGATAGGCACACTCACTACCTTGTAGAAATCATTCCATGTTCTTGAAAAACAGTTATGCTAGAATGTACAATGAAGAGATTCTCTAGTTTTAATCAGTCTATTTGGAGCTGGAAAGATGGCTTGGTGTTTGAGAGCCTTGTCTGCTCTTGCCAAGGACCTTGGTTCGATTCCCAGTACCCACATGGCAGCTCACAACTATCTATCACTCCAGTTCCAGGGAATCAGAGGCCCCCTTTAGGCCTTCATAGGCACTGAATACACATGATATGCAGACATACATATAGGCAAAGCACCTATACATATAAAATAAAAGTAAATAAACTTTATAAAAGTAAACAGTTTTTGGCATATTCTAAATGTGTAGCGGCCTGGTAAGTGATACAATAAATAATTACCTATGATCCTTACCTCCAATTTCCAGTACAGAGCTGTGAAATCTTTGTAATTTGTTAGATGATAGGAGTCTAGGTTTTATAACAATGATGTGACTCATTGTAAGCTCCCTACAGAGTTTCAACTAGACATGGAAGTTGGGCACCAAACAAAGACCAACCACATAATTAAAACGTCAGAACATTGGGCTAGTCTGGTCTCAGAAAAAGGAAAGTGTGGGGGTATTGTGTCCCGAAAGGGTTTAAAAATCAGTGAGGGAGGGGCCTGAAAAGGTGGTTCAGCAGTTACCAGGATGCACTGCTTTTGCAGAGGAATGAAGTTCAGCTTCTGGTTTGGTTTCTCACAATGGCTTGTAACTACAGCTCAATGGAATGTGGTGCCCCTTTTCTAAATTCTCCAGGTACCCCTACTCAGTGCACATACTCACAAACATACATACATCATTAAAAATAAGTTCAAGGCCAGCCTGGTGTACGGAGTGAGTCCCAAGACAGCCAGGGCTACACAGAGGAACCCTGTCTCAATAAATCTTAAAAAAAGTCAATCACTATTCATTATATAGCCAATGATTAAAAAAAAATAACTCATGCCTTCGTAACTGTGACATTCTAGATTGTGACTGTCACTCAAGACCCGAGGTCAAAGGAGAATTAAACCAATAGGCTCTTAGTACATTCTTAATTGTTTTTAAAGTCTTGACCTAGAATGATGCTATCTGGAGTTTTAAGAAACAGGAACAGAGGATTTCTTTGGGCAATTTGGAGCACATTCTCAAAGGGAATTGTGGGATCCTATCCTGCTCCTTGCTTTCTTTTACTTCCTGCCCATGAAGTGAATTTTTTAAACAGACTCTCACTACAACATACTGACTTTTGCACAGACACCAAACAAAGGGCATTGTCTAATCATGGCCTGGACCCTCTATAACTAAGAGCCCAAATAAACCTTTTTTCTTTGTAAGTTAATTGTCTCAAGCATTTATAACAGTAATAGCAACATAAATAAAGGAATGATTTAACACATTATTGTACAGGAAGGATGCCATGCCTCAACTCCAGGGGAGACAATAGGGAGTGTCTACCCTCTCTATAGACCATATGGTCTATTTATAATTCATAATAAAACTTAATAACAACTATAATATGCCTCAGCATGTCTATGGACCATACTGTCTATGTATACTTCATACTAAAACCTAATCATAATTATAACATGCTTCAGAAAATAACATGATGTTATTCTTAGAAATCATTGAAACTGAATGTTAATAGGAACCTGTATATTGGTAGATAGTTGGAATTATAGCTGACCTGGGCATACAGCTTGAGGATAGTGTCTGAAATAAAGTTAGTCTTAAGGACAGATCCCACATGGCAGAGCCCTTAAGCCTCCATCTCCTGGCACTAACTTGGGTAACTGATGTCACCATTGGATGGCAGTATAATCAGGTAGTGTTAGGACTGAAACCAAACACTATCTTAAATATGCGCTATTAGTTAACTTAATATACAAAAATATAAAGATATGAAGCTAGCAGTAAAGAAAGAAGAGATACAAATTAATGCAAATAAATTTCCAGGCCAAGAAATAAACAGAATCACAGTCAACATTAGAACAAAAACAGGAGAGCCTTGAAGAAAAGAGAAGATACAAAAACTTCACCATTTTGTGAATATGTGGGAGACTTTGAAATAAATTTAACTGTCACTCAAGAGATGATACTGATAGAAAAACCCTGGTCAACTGACAAACTGAATGAATAATAAATGATTGAAACAAAGCAACACAATTAATTAGAAATGTATTAGCTACAACACAAGGTAGAAGTTGGTAAATTATTATTGGAGTTAAAGATTTTATTACTCATTATGAATGATTAGACTAGAAATATTCAACTTTTATTATTTTATATAGTTAAATATTACTCTTTAAAACCAATCTATAGATTATAAGCTGTGACTATGATTATAGAGAATAAGTAATATAAGAAGCAAACACAAACACAAAGAGGAAATTAGGTAATTGTGGAACATAAAATATGCCCACCACCAAAACTTTGTAAGTAATTGACATAATCAAGATGTTTATTCCTTTGAGTCAGAAAACTACAAAACATCTCATTTGTGTGTAGTCTCCTAAAACACTGAAGGAACTCTGAGATAAATTTAGTTTTTAAGTTAGTCTAAAGTTTTTAGACAATGTCTCTTTTTCTTCTAGTGGTCTTAACATTTCAATCTTGGTTTTAATAGCCTACTTAACTATTGCTTCTTTTAAAAGCTTCTTGGAAGTTCTTTGAGTGTGGGAAGATGTAAATAAACAATGAATGAGCTTGCAGGGTTCAGAATAATGATGAATCATTCTTTTTAAGAATTCAAAAATGAGCCGGGCGTGGTGGCGCACGCCTTTAATCCCAGCACTCGGGAGGCAGAGGCAGGCAGATCTCTGTGAGTTCGAGGCCAGCCTGGTCTACCGAGTGAGTTCCAGGAAAGGCGCAAAGCTACACAAAGAAACCCTGTCTCGAAAAAACCAAAAAAAAAAAAAAAAGAATTCAAAAATGAAGGAGTTTAAAGAAAGAAACACAAGTGTGGGAGAGGGAGGGTTGCTTAAAAGTTAACTGCAAAGTTTCAAATACACAAAGTGGATTTTTAAGACATGTGATACAATTTCTGTGTCTTGATTCTATTTCTAGACATTCATAATCCAAAGACTGTGTCCTGGTTTGGGCTCAGGAGTGTGTCCTTGCCTGACAGGATCCACATTTTCTCATTGATCAGAAGTTAATATCACACTGTTTGTTCATGGAAGTCTGTGTTTTTGTTCCCATTGGAAAATTCTATAATTAAATGAAACCTCCCTTATTTCTGACCATAAATATCATATCTTCTAAAATATAAGGTTCAGATGCCTGAAATTAAAGAAATATTTAGTGAAAACGTAGCTTTCCAAGAGTACAGCCTTCCAAAAAGATTGTTATCACATAACTAGTGTTTTGTTTGTTTTGTTTTGTTTTATCAAAATCTTCCCTTACGTGTGTGTGTGTGTGTGTGTGTGTGTGTGTGTGTGTGTGTTCTATGATCACACAAGTATGGGTGCACAAAGCTAGAAAAGAACACCAGGGGTCCTGCTTAATCACTCTCCTGTTTTCCCTTGAGAGAGTCTCAGACTGAACCTGGAGCAAGGCTGGTGCCTGGCAAGCTACAGAAATTCTCTCGTCTCTGTTCATCTCCACGCCCAGCAGTGAGTTTGTATAGCTTTTTAACCCGGGTGCTGAGGACATGAACTCAGGTTCTCAAGCTTGCAAAGCAAACACCCTTACATACTAAGGCACCTCCCCAGCCCCCTCCTTTTATTTTCAATCGTTTACTCTGTTCATTAAGGCTGGAAAAATGTTTCTGCATCTCCAGCATGCAGAAAAATTCTTGGTTATATCAAATGTGTCAAATATATCTGTTGAACAAGTAAATGCACAGGTTCTAGTCTGAGTCTCATACTCAGCCATTGAGTAGATTGTCCTAGAATTATAAATGCTGAGAGTATGAGCCCCTCACAGCCAAGTGGATGCTTCTTACCACAAGAACAGACTCCAGAAAGTCCTGAGTATGCTACATGAACCCAACTCTGTATCAGAGGGCTGCACCTGACCTTCAGAAATGATGCCCTCTAGCACAGTTTCAAAATGTCAAAGAAAATTGACTGTCCAACTCCTGACCCAGCCAGTGGTCTCCACGGAAGGATTAATATCAGGAGAGAATGTGAAGCGGCAACTTGGAGTACAACTGCGTCTCACTATCACAGACACGAGGAAGGTTCTGGCTGGTGATTTAGAAATCCCACCCGTAGCCCTTAATAGATAAAAGCTTTCAATATTCATCCCAAGTGTAAAAAAAAATCTGAAGAAACTAGCCCTAGGCACTTGCAAGCACTCATGGTTAAAACAGTACTTTCCAACCTTAGACTGACATTTTAGCTTCACTTCCTAGAACTCTCTAGTTGCTGAAAAATAGAATCAGGGAAATCTTAGGCTTTGGGTGCCTGGTTAGAGCATGTGGCTTTAATCCTTATTCACACAGAGG
This sequence comes from Peromyscus leucopus, assembly GCF_004664715.2. NCBI lineage: Eukaryota > Metazoa > Chordata > Mammalia > Rodentia > Cricetidae > Peromyscus > Peromyscus leucopus. The sequence goes on along the minus strand of NC_051067.1, from coordinate 115,215,173 downwards.
GTCTAGGAAGTTCTGACCACTGGAAGAAGCGGAAGAAGAGGTACAATAGGGAAACACTGAACCGTAGCCAGAAAATAAAGTGGAACCAAATGAGAGACACACTGGTCAATCCATATGGCTCTCAGTCTTGCTCCAAGCCCACCATTGACTGAAAAAGGCCCCCTAACCCCTGGGTATATAATGTCTGCTTTTTCTGTTTGTCCTGTGCCTTTTACATTTTCTTTTATGAGAAGAAAGTTCACCTTCATTTTCAGGCAGGTACACCATTTCTGAATAATTAAAGACATCTAAATATATCGTAGAAGCTTCATTGTTTGAGGATTCTGGCCAACTAGTCACATGTCCAATATCAAACTCAAGAAAAAGAAGCCTCTCGATACTGGCAAAGCCAGAATCGCCCTGGGCAGAGTTGAGCAGACAAGGGAGCATTTTCTCAAGGTGAATGTAGAAGGTGAGGAAGCCAGAAACCAGCCAGACTGAAATCCACTCCACTGGAGCAAAAGGAAGGAGAACGACTTACGTGCTGGGATAAGGGAGAAAGACGGGTAGTCTTGTTTGCTTCCCGGCTTTATTTAAAGTGAAAGTATGCTTTTCTTGCAATAGGAGGTAACTCTGTGACTAGAAACAAAACGTGTGAAAGTCAGGCTCCAGCCCTCCACCTGGAAGCTGGGAGGAAGGGAAGCTATTTCCCTTGGGGTTGGCATTCAAGGAGACAGCTGAAAACACAGTTAAAAGGCCATCTCAAAAACTTTATAATTACAAATTTTCTAAAGCTGATACTGCAAGAAAATGGAGGTCAGGGTGCTAAAGATTGGGAGAAAAAAAATAAGTGAAATTTAGTCAAGCTGAGGATATTATGATTGTCTTAGTCAATGTATAAAGTGAGCTGTGTAATGAAGTCCTGCAGAGAAAGAGAACCAACCATGTCCGTGTCTGTGTTTGTGTCCGTGTGTGTCCGTGTCCGTGTGTGTCCGTGTGTGTGTGTGTGTGTGTGTGTGTGTGTGTGTGTGTGTGTTTATCTCTAGATCTGTCACTATTGGTCTACATAAATCTAGAGACAGGTTAAAAATAGATCTATGTATAAGATATAGATGTAGATTATAATTGTTCAGCCTAGCAAGTCTGAAATTTATAGACCAAGTTGATTGGACTGGAGACTAGGGAAGGGCTGAAGTTGCCATGGAAGTCAGAGGAAGAAAGTATGCTGGCAGGATCTCGAGAGAGACCTCAGTCTCTGGGTCTTTGACTGATTGGATAATGCCCACTTGTATTCGGAGAAGAACTGATAGACCCTGAAGGTTAGGGTTGAATCTGAAGCGCACCCTCGAACACACACACTCAAGCAAGCAGTGACTGTTCTCCAGCGCTGTGCTGTCTGGGAGCTACGGAACCATTAGAACCGTTAGAAGGCGGGTGAATGTTGAGGAGGTAAGTCATTAGCGACAGGCGTTGGAAGGTTGTACCCAAATCTCTGCTTCAGCACTCTTCTGGTCTACCCTGATGTGAACAGCCTCTGCCGCAGGCTCTCGACACCGGGACTGAGTGTTTCTGCTCTGTGGTCCCCATCATGGTGGAACCGGTAAAATCATGAGCCCTGAGGATCCTTTCTTAAGTTGTTTGTAGGAACTGTGGGCAAGGGCTTCAGAAGTAGCCAATATATTGGCACAGACAGGGTTCTGTTCTGTTTTTGTAGCTTCAGAAAAGTAGAAAGAATTGTAATTTTTTTTTCTGGATAATCAAGCTTCCTTTGAAACATGAATGCCAGACAAGCACCCCGAGGCATCGATGCCTCATGTTTGGAGAAAGGGATCCAGTTTGTACTTTCCACAGGCCCAGAGGTAAAAAGTGTCTGACCTTCTGATGATAAGCAGGCATTATTTCAGGAACTGCGGGGGACCGGCAAACAATCAAAGAGGCAGGAGACTTGCAATTTACATTTGCTCTGTGATATGGACGAAATTGAGATGTAGAAATGCAGCTTTTTTTTCAGAGTTCATCTACACAGAGAAAACTACAGCCCATGATAAGAATTAGATGTCATTAGCCTTAGAAATGACAACTTTAGATATTGTGTGGTGCTTAGCTCTTTGGGAGAGTAGAAGCTAGAAGAATAAAATAGAAAAGTGCACTCAAGCACTAAATAGACATGTGAAGAAAGCTTCTGGTGGATGAAGTTATTATTCACCTGATATGTACCATCTCTCAGATCCTCGGATGCACCTTGAAATGCAAATTGCTCTGTCCTAGATAGTGAATTTTTTTCTGTATGTGGGGCCTGAAGATAACTTTGGTTCTCATTCTGGGCCCTTTATTTTAACTTTACAAAGTCTCTTATATAGAGAATTATTGTAACTTGTCTCTACGGTTTCATTTTCCAGAGAACTTACATGGTCCCGCTATTCAGCTCTAAAGACTCTACTGAAAGACTTCTAACACTAAATTCAACAAATCAAGGACAGAGGTTTATAGAATCTTCTTTCCTAACTATTTAATCATTTCTCAAAAATAAAAAAATCCACATTGTAATGTTGAATTAGCCGACATCCCATTTTCCTACGGTATGCCCTTCCTATCCTTTATTCTTGCCAAACATTGTCTTGCTTTGATAAATATTATATTCTTTGGGACTGGGGAGATGTTTCAGTGGGTAACGTGCTTGTCACATGGGGTGATGACTTGATCTCGGGTCCCCAGAGCCCATGTGAAGTCTGGAGTGGTGGCAGTTTCTGTCATCCTAGAGCTCCTTAGGGAGGTTGAAAGAGGAGAAAGAGGAATTCCTGAAGCTTGCAGGGTGGCTTGCCTGGAAAATACAGCTGCAGACAAAGAGATCCTTTCTCAATGGAGGTGGAAGGTGAGGATCAACACCTGAGGTTGTCTTCTGACCACCATGCACATGGTGTGTTATTTGTGCACCTTTACTCAGAGTACCATGTGCACACACATACAAATATCATAAACACTCAGATGGTGAGTGTGTGTGTGTGTGTGTGTGTGTGTGTGATTGTACTTAAAACTCACAAAATTGAGAGTTTGATCTCAAACTTTACTGTATCTCTAAAATCCATTTTCCCCAATAAGGCTGCATGTACACATCCTTACATTTAGCATGTAGACACATATTTTCAATGCAAATACCTTTCAATTCACAATAGAATTCATGGAAATTGATATTTTTGATCAGTTCCCAGTCACTTAATCTTGAAAAGCCACTGTTTTTAAAATTTTTTGAAATCTTTAGTTTTTTAAAATTGTCAAACTATATCAACTTTTAAGCCTCCATATTGTATGAACATAACGAATGTGCCCACAAATCTCTTAGATGTTGACTTCTATAGATAAACTGAAAATTGAAAAGGTTTAATAATTTCAAAAAATCAAGGGTAGTTTATGACCTCAGAGTAGAAAGAGGAAATCCAAACAAACCCTCTTCCCAAGTACAGATACATAATTTCACAAAGTAATAAAGAACATTGGTCTAAAAGCCACATCACAAAAAATACAATATGGTTAGTTTCTGTGAATTTCAAACATACATACATTACTTACTGTGATTAGAATCCACTTTGTTTCCATCTGAACTCATGTGGAGGCATGATCCTGAATAATTCTGCCATGTTGAGAGGAGGACCTAGTTCAGCTGAAGAAATGGAGTTCTCAGGAGCCTATCACTGCACTCACAGAAGAGCTGTCACCCACAGGGACTGCGTTAGTTACCAGAAGAGTAGGCTGTTATAACACGAGGCTGCCCTTCAAGTTTTATCTCTTGCTCATGTGCCCAGTTGCCTTTCTGATTCTTACCATGAGTCAAAACAGCATAAGGTCATTGCCAGAAGTCAAGCAGATACCATCACTCTTCTCTTGGACTTTCTGACTAGTAATCCAGTATTAACACACTTTCCCCCTTTCCTGTTTTGAACCTCTTATCTTTACCAAGTACCCAGTCTCAGATATTTTGTTATGGTAACAGGAAATGGACCAGGACATGAAAAATATGCAAATATGAGAAAGCTGAAGAAAACATGATAATGACTAAAAGTATCAATGAGGGCAGGGGAGGTGACTCAGTACTTTCCTTGCAAGCATGGGGACCTGAGTTCAATTCCCAGAGCTGGCCATGCCAGTACACGTTTATAATCCTCAAAATGGTGACACAGGAGGGAGAGCCAGGTGGATCTTTAGCTCTCTAGCCAGCTAGCCTTGCCTACTTGGCAAAGCTCCAGGCCAGTATGGGACCCTACTGGGGAGAGTGCCCAAGAAATGACACTGGAGGTTATCTTTGACCTCCCCATGCACATACACAAATATACTCCATACACATGAATACACACACACACACACACACACACACACACACACACACACACACACGAGTTGTTAATGGGTTGAATAGAATTCAAAGCTATAAGTGCTCTATAATGTCTTGAAGTAAGTAGGTAAAGGGTACCTGGATTTCTCTTCAATTTACATTCCATAATACTGTTATGCAGTTTAATGTATTTATATGTATGCATTCATATTACAGGGTGTCCATGTGCATATATATGTATGCACAAATGCATAATGTATAATGCAAAGGCATTAGTTTGTGATGGTTAGTTTATGTTGAGTGTAGGCTATCCCCCCTTGAGATTGCTGTCTCAGTCTTTAGTTGTTTATATAACTCATATATTGAATAGCTTTTCAAATAGGTTTTCTCAAGCTTAATCTTGTTGGTAATAAACACTTTTGACAATATTATATATTACTTCTCCAAGATCAACCTACTAGAAACCTCGCTTTAAATTGTAATTGTATAAAAAGAAAAAGAATTTCCTTTATAACAGCATTGCTGCAGAGATGGCAAATGAAAACACTTTTGCTCACATTATTCTAATCAGCTGGCATTGTTAAGGAATCTTAAACTCAGAGCGACTCCTTTTGAAGTAATAATACGTATTTGGTCTCTGCCCCCACTTTGTGGCACTGAGTCTCCTTGGACTCTCTGAAGTGATATCTTTCTGCATGGGAATGAGGTAAGTGGCGAATAATCGCCTAGGCATAGATACCGGTTACCAAGGTAACCACTCACACATCTAGAGGTTTGTAACCTTCTGCTCCCCTTACCCCCAGGAAGAGGAACTAAAAAGGTTGTTTGATCACCAGTGCCCAATGATCCAATCAATCCATGCCTACATAATAATGTTTCCATAAAAGTCCAAGAGGATGTGGTTCAGAGAACTCCAGGTGTAAGTTCTGAGCCTGTGTCCTACCTCAGCCTCACAAGCACAGGCTATGGTTCCCAGGATCATTCTAAGTCCTTCCCTCTGAGATTTTCTTCATCTGACTGAAAGAGTTTGCCAGTGCTCCTCAACCTTCCTACACTTTCAAACAATTCCTCATGTTGTGGTGACCCCCAACCAAAAATGATTTCGTTGCTACTTCATAACTGTAATTTTGCTACTATTATGGATTGGAATGTAAATATCTGTTTTCTGATGGCCTTAGGTGACCCCTGCAAAAGGGTTATTCGACCCCCAAAGGGGTCGCGACCCAGAGGTTGAGAACCACTGGCTTATATCCTCTAAGGTATCCCTTGTAATCAATTGACCATGATAGCTTTTAGGATTGAACTATAAAATGTCTTACATGTGTCAATTGCTAGGTCTCCAGCTGGTGTCATTTTTTTTTTTTTTTTTGAGAGGTGGTGCCAACTTCAGGGGGTGAGAGCAGCTAACAGCTGTATATCAAGGAATGCATGCTTTTTTTTCAAGGCTCTACCTGCCCCCCTGCTCCCTTTCTTTCTGCTTCCTGCCTGTTAAGGAATGAGTGACTTCTGCCACAAGGCTACCACCATCATGCCTTACCATATTGGCAGCTTGAATCAATAGAACCAAAGACTATATCCTGAAATGTCTGAAGCTGCGAGTCCAGAATTTGTGAGCCATTTTGGTGACTGAATGGTAGATAGGGGCTCCCAAGAAATCTCCATGTGAAGGCAGTCGGTCCGAAACAATGGGGGTCTAGACTTGTGATCAGCACCAGAAGGAAGGGGTGACCTTGAGGGTGAATATCCCTAGAGTTAATGTCATTACAGAATTTGATAATAGGACACACAGCTAATTTCTAAAGTGGTCAGTGTGAAAAAGTCCCCTTCACCTAGTCTCGAAAGAGCACCACCTGGAGAATGCAGGAGCTTAAATGAGTTTGTTGTCTGCATTTCCTGTGCCCTGTACTTTCCTTCCATAAGCTAAGCTGACATAGTTCAGGGAAAAAGCAGCTTATTTGAATCAGATCTCTGTGAATTTGAGGCCAGCCTGGCAGATGTACCGGGCTAGCCAGCACGACATAGTGAGACCCCCATCTCAAAAAAAAAAAAAAAAAAAAAAAAAAAAAAAGTTCTCTATTAAAGTGGCTGACCCCACTTGCTTTTGTAATACTCTTCAAGCCTGTATTTTGGATGATTTAACTCAAGATTCACTTAGATCTGAAAACAGTCTTACAAGAAGAAAGCTGAAGTTTTGTCCAGCCAAATATCTCAATACTGATTACAGTATTATTGTCTTTTTTTTTTTTTAAATTTCACAGTTTCCAGGGGAAAGTTTTCATCTGTTTATTTTCCCATAACAAATTCATAAACTTAGTTTTCCCTTGATTTACTTCCACTTTTTGTGCTTGTGACTTTAATAATGGTGGTTTGCTGACAAGGTTTGTTCTTGGAATCTTTTGTTAAAAGAAAAATCCTTTTAAAAACTTTTGCTTCACCCTTCACTGCATAAAACACATATCCTGAGTGGATTGAGCTCGCTTGATGATATCAAAGCATACTGAGGTGAGAAGAGCTTTTCTACCTCTGTCCCGCTCCCCTAAAGAGGACAGCGTGGGCTGTTCAGGCGCCATGTGGCCTGAAGACAGTATGATGAGCAGAGGACTTCAGTAAAACTTCCTAACAAAGTGGTAATCCATCCTCAACCCAAATTGGTTGAATACAACAACCATCATTGTTTCCATTTCATTTAATGCCCATAAAAATGAAGTCACTCGAATCCAACAGCTATAGGCTCAGAATATTTTCACTGCAATTTTGCTGGATGCACAGACCCATCTCTTTCTATTTTGTGTTCACATTTTATTAGAGAGCACTTACATAAGAATAAAGAAGAGATGTCCAGTCCCATTACAATTTCTTGCTATTCCACATTCACATCACTAATTTTGTACAGCTAACATAAATACACTTATATGGTTATTTTAACATAAGCAAATTTTTACCATTACCATATATTTTTATGGTAATATCTATTGCACTTATAAAATTATATAAATTGATTGGCATAATCTCCTCAGCTATTCTCTCATTATGAGACATTTAAGCTGCTTTGACTTCAAATGAATGATTAAAATTAACTTGTAGTTTAATAACTAGGAAAATGGATTTTTCCCCATTGTCATTTATTTTAGTACAATTAAATTCTATAGGTTGGCGCTTTGGGGTCAAATGTTATGCACTTTTATAATGACTTGTTATGAATTTTTAAATATATACACATTTCTGAATTATTTGAATATCATTTGCAGATATAATATTCCTTTCTCTATAAATAAATTTAGTGACTGCTTTGTAAGAATTTGGATTATCTGTACTGTAATCACAGTATATTTTGTAAAATCGAAGTACCCAGACCCAGTAAAATAGTTTTGTTTATCCTGTAGTTCACATTCAAAGGCTTCCATTTACTGTGATTTATTATATAATATTTTTTTCTTGGCTACAGCCCAATCCAGAATCACATTTCATCACTGCATATCTTTATTTCTTTTTGCTTTTTCAATTTTTCGTGTGTGTGTGTGTGTGTGTGTGTGTGTGTGTGTGTGTGTGTGTGTGTGTGCACCATGTGCATGCATGGTGTGCAGGTGTGTGTTTTTGCTTGTGTAAGGGTGTTCATGAATGTGGAGGCCCAAGGTTGCTATGGGAAGAGACAGTGGACATGACTGATCTTGCTACCCAACCTTCTCTGGGAATTCCCTGACTTTGCTTCCAGGCTAGAATTAGAGAAAGGCCACCATATCCACCAGTCACTTACTTTTGTTCCTGGCGATCAGAATGCCATGAGCCATCTACCCAGCCCTAGTCTTTATTAACATAAAACAATTTTCAGTCCTCTCATTTTACATGGCTTTGAGGTTTTTTATTTTTGAAGACACAGGTCAATTATTCCAAAGAATGTCCTACAACTAACATTTGACCAGTGTTTCCTTGTGGGTAGGTCCAACTTATATGTTTTGTTGTTGTTGTTGTTGTTTTATAAGAAAGAATAGCCTAGACTTGATGCTATGTTCTTCCCTCCACATCATTTTAGGAGCCCAGGTTGCCCTTGTTGGTGGTGCTGTTAAGGTTGTTAAGGTCTCACTTCATTAGGTGTAGTCTACCAGGATTCCTCTCTAGAAAGTAACTGGTTTTCCTGTTGTGATTAATAAGTAATTTGAAGGAGGTACTTTGAAGTTATGCAAATCTTCTGTTCCTCATTAAAGTTTTACCTGATATTTTTAGCATCTATTAATAATTTGTGCCTGAATCAATCATTACTCTGATGGTTACAGGAAGGAGGATTTATAATAAATCATTTGTTTTCCACTGTTCAGAGGGGCTTTCTCTTTCCTCCTTTAATTTGTATTACTGTGGGCTCACACTAGGTTATTTCAATTCGTACATGTATATGTCCTGTTAATATCATTACATTGGCTCTCATATTTGGCCCATGATCTTCATAAGGACCCTTAAAATCAGCTTCTGAGGTAGTCTCAGAACATTTTAAATAATTTTATTTATCTTTCTCTTTGGCACAAGATATTTCAGGCTTATCTTGTTTGACATGGACCCCCAACACTGAAATAAGAATTTCTCCAAGAATTCTTGATTACTTCAATGGGAACGCTCTATGAAAACTAAGATTGGGGTGTTAGGTGTGCTCATTATGGAGTTCAATGTTTCTAAGTCTTTCTGAAATTCAAGATCTATAAATAGGAATATAAATATAAGAAACAATTGCATTTCTTCTATCATGATCCCATACCATTTCTTCTATTTTACTTTGACATCACAAACTATACTATAGCCTTCTAGCTTGTTAAAATATCACCATAGTGGCTATGGAGATGGCCAGTGATTAAAAACACTTGTTACTACTGCAGATGCCCCAGGTTTGGTTCCTAGCACCCAAATGGTGGAATACAACCTTTGGTAACTCCAGTTTCTGGGGTTCCAATGTCCTCTTCTGAGCTCCACAGGCAAAAGGCACATTATGTGGTTACATATACACACATGCGGATAAACACCCACAAACATAAAATAAATGTTTCAAAATCCCTGTAGAACTTCTATTGGTTGTTTATGTGCTCTTACTAATTGATATGTGTCTTCCCACCACACAAATATACATTCAGGTTCAAAGTATTCCGGTATCTTTTTGACCCAATTTAGAAATAGTTTCTTTACAAATCATAAAAAAAAGATTGATTCTTTTCTATGTATGATAAATGGATCATTCTGTAATATTATGATATTAAACACATGCTTGATTATTTTAACACAATTCTTTATGCTCTAAAATATAGTAAGATTTAGTTATGTTTTTCTATAAGCTGGCTTTTAGGTTAATACATTTGTAGCATAAATGTGAAATTATGAACACAAAATGTATTAAGAGGAATCAGCCCAGCAGACTCTAACAAAAAAAGTATTTAACTGGATGAAGTAAGTTACATTAAAAAAAAATTAAAGACTTTGGAAATTGCACTGATAACATGTAGCAAAGGAAAAAAAGACTTCCTCAAGTAAGTCTGATATGTCTTAGTGGGTTCAGTAAGACTGTGGCACTTGAGACAGGACACACACTCTGTCCTGTTATCTAGCCTGGCACACCAGGACTTCTATAATACATGGTAGTGCAGCTACAAATGAAGGGCTTTTTCTTCCCCCATCTCCCAGTCAAGGCTATGTAGTCTACATTCCCATCAGGCCTCTGTTGCTTTAATCCTAGGAGGCCAAGTAGAGACAGGTTCACTTCTGTATTGAACTGGAAGTCCACTGAGCACAACTAGCTAATGCTTGGCACTGATTATCTTTGCCTCAGTTTGATCTTGCTGTAGAAGCTCAGTGCTACTGGAAGAGAGAGCCAAGAAGATAAGCTACTAGCAGCTACCTATGTTGTGGGATATTTGTGCACTGTGTGAAGATGGATTGCTGTGACTGGTGTAATAAAAAGCCAATAGCTAAGCAAGAGGTATGATGGGACTTTTGGACAGAGAGAGAACTCTAGGAAGAAGAAAGGAGAAGTCTCCAGCCAGACCAGGAAACAGGATGTGCAAGAGAAGAGATAACAGCCACAAGTGACAAGGTAGGATGGAGATTAACATAAAAGGGTTAATTTAAGTTTTAAGGACTGGTTAGGAACAAGCCTAAGCTATAGACTGAGCTTTCACAATAAGAAGTCTCTGTGTCATTATTTGGGACCTGGCTGGTGGGACAGAGAAAGACTCATTACATACCTGGCACTGGCTTTTAAGAGCAAGGTATCACACAGGAAGGGGTACCCCACATCTGTTCACTCCATCACCCTGCCTCTTGTGACAGACTGAATTTGGAAAATTGTGTGGATTTTTCTCTACCTAAGAGATTGTCAAAACAACAGACTTGGTGGAGAATGATTACAAGAGAGCAGAACACACAGATCCATAATGAATGAATTGGCAAGTAAAAACGGTGGAGGAAAAGAGGGCTATGAATGCATCTCAGTTGATAAAGTGCTAGCCTGTGTTGCAGAAAACCATGGATTCAGTCCCTAGCATAATACTAGTCATATGATAAAGGCCTATGACCCCAGCATTGCATAAAACTGTGTGTGTTGGTGAAAAATTGTGATCTCAGGATTCAGGAGTTGGAGGTAGGAGGGCCAGAAGTACAACAACATCCTTAGCTATAGAATGAATTTGACACTGGCCTAGGCTGCAAGAGACCCCACCTGCAGAAAAAAGAAAACAAGAAAAACAAAAAAGCAAAAAGAAAAAAAAAACTAGAACCAAGGAAAAATGGGCCAGTCAAAGGCACAGTGGTTTACTATACTTAAGTTCTAGGCTGTATCTGCTCAGCAGCAATCCAAACATAAGAAGACAGATTTAAAACCATTTAAACAATGCTTGGTGGTGCAAGTTGATAATCTGAGCCATTTGGTAGGCTGATAAAAGTGGTAGAAACTTATTGAGACTGTCTCAGAATGTAAAAATTAAAGTTCAAAAAGTGTTCAGTGGGAGACTATTTACTTAGCATATGTAATAACCTGGGTTTAAGTGTATAAGCTCCAGCAGGAAGAAGAAAAGGGAGGAGGAGGAGGTGGAGAGGGGGAAGGGGAGGGGGAGGGGGACAGGGAAGAGATACACCAATAAATCACAGGCAAACTCACCTCCAATCAAGCCACAACATGGATCTCACTGTCCCTAGTGGGTTAGGCACAAGATCTGATTCAAACTCGGGCTGAACAATGAACAACTCTGGCCTAGATAAAGATGCAGGGATGCTGGACTTAAAAATAAAATCATTACAATCCCTGAAAGTCTGTGTTCATGTCTGAGGTTGTACCGTTGGGGGTGAGGGCCAGAGAAGAAATACCAATCTACTAGCTTCTGGACAATTATGAATTAAAAAAAAAAAATTAAACGGCTCATACCTTTAATCCCAGCACTCAGGAGGCAGAAGCAGGAGGATCTCTGTGAGTTCGAGGCCAGGCTGGTCTACAGAGTGAGATCCAGGACAGGCACCAAAACTACACAGAGAAACCCTGTCTTGAAAAACAAAACAAAACAAACAAACAACAACAACAAAAAAAAAAAAACCTAAACTTTTTGAAGTGCTAAAGCAACCTCTAAGCCAGCAAAGTCTAAAGCCTATCTACAAAAGAGAGGCTAGGTACAACCTTTGAATGAAATGCAGCATGTGCTAACCCAGAGTCAGAGTTCTGACCACAATGAAGATTGTCAAAGCCTTTCAGAGAAAACTTTAGAATTTAAAACGATAAATAAACAACAGAAGCTATCTACAAATGGAAAAAGATGAAACAAATCAAAATACTACACTACCAGTTATGACAACTTACTAAACAAATATATAAATATTCATATAAATAATAAAATCAAGGACCCCAAGAGGCATTGTCAACCAATATTCAGAACTCTTAAAGAAGGTTATGCAAGTTTATATGACATGTGGAATACAAAACCTGGAAAAGTATGATCCAAAAATAGGAATGAAACATATACAATCTATAGGAAGTCCTCACAGAAGAGAAGTTAAAGCTGTCATTATCAGTGTGTCAAAAGAGCGGAGAACCATACTTAAAAGATTAAAGAAGAGCCAGGCACAGTGGCTCAGGGCTGAAATCCTAACCATTAGGAGACAGAAATAGGAAAATCCCAAGTTCAATATTAGTCTTATCTGTATAGGGAGTGAACACCACTTTGAATCAAAACACAAAGAGGGGTTAAAGGAAGACATGATGCTAAGCTCTCCTGTGATGCAGCATTACAATAAAGAGATGTGACTCCTGGAAGAGTAAAGCACAACAGCTGAAGTTAATAACTCATGAATGAGATGCAGCAATGTTTGAACAGAGTTGCTGGACTTAAGGAGAAGCAACAAGGCCTAGGAAGTCTGAAGAAGGTAGAGCAGAAAATAACTTGAGCCTCAAATGTACCTGGGTTACTAGTACTCAGCACATGGTACTCAGCACATGGTGGTTCTAGGAAAGCAGAGGGTAGAGTGGTGGTTCAGGTGTGAGCTCGCAGCCAGGAGGCCAAGAGAGGCTGTTTGCCATGAATTCAAGGCCAGTCTGGGCTACAGAGTGAGACCTCCTCAAAAACATACAAACAAACAGATAGACAGAATAGAATAGAAGAATGTAGCAGAAAAATTATTCAAAGAAATTACTCCTAAAACTTCCTAATTTGACATAAAACATGTATCCATATATCTGGATGTTTAACAAACTCCAAGTGGAACTCTAAGTGGGAAAATCTTTGAATTATTCACATCTGGACTAACTGTGGACAAAATGCAGAAAGCCCAAGATAATAACAAAACTTAAATGGAAGTAAGAGAAAAAACAGTGTGTCATACACAAGAGGACCACAGTGGACTTTTTGTTGAAAAAAATGGTGAGGGTCACAAGACAGGGCTATGGGATATGAGAGAGAGAGAGAGAGAGAGAGAGAGAGAGAGAGAGAGAGAGAGAGAGAGAGAGAGAGAGAGAGAGAAAGAGAGAAAGAGAGAGAGACTCTGACTCTGTCATCCAAGAACCCTTTATACAACTAAGCTATTTTCCAAACCTGAAGGTAAGATTATGACATTCACAGATAAACACAAGCTGAGAGAACCTATTAGCTGACCCAGCTTATGAGAATGCATTGTGCTTTTTAGAATAACATCAAAAGATAATTTCAAACATTTCACCATAAACAATGACAGGTCAGCAAGATGAAGCGTGTTTTAATTAGTTTGATTTACTCATTCAATACTAAGAAGAATTCTCTTTCTCAAGTTTTTTGACAGTTTTCTACATTTACATAATTCCAGTCATTTTTGTGCCCATTCCCCTCTCTCACACCCCTCCCTCCCTCGTCAGCTGGAAACCTTCTCAACAAGTATGCTTCCTATTTCCATATCTTTTTGTGTGTGAGTCATTGATTTTAATTAAGCTTTCTGGCCATATCACGGCTTGGGAGTTTACTCTAACAATGGCAACTTAACAGTCGATATAGCACTAAAGGAATGCCATCTCTTCCACCAATAGTCATTTACTGCCAATAGTCCCTCATGGTCCCTCCCTATCCATGATGAAATATTGATGGCTCAACCTTACACAAGTCTTGTGCAGATAACAATGGTTGCAGTGAGTTCGTGAGCACAATGGTATGTTGAGACATCTTTTTCTGAACACCTCCTCATTGTCTGGCTCTTACTTTTTATCTACCTGTCTTCTTTGATGTACCTTGAGCCTTGGAGGAGTTTATGTAACAGTCTCACTTAGAACAGAGCATTCCACTATCATTTATTCTCAACACTTCAGATGGTATTGGTTTCTGTATTCATCACTGTCCTATGCAGTAAGAAACTTCTCTGATTTCATCTATGGATGTGAAGATGGGTATTTAGAAGTAAGTTTCACAACATAACTATTTAACAAAGCAATAATAATCATTTCCTTCTAGGGTCTATAATTTCCCCAGTCACAGACTCTTGACCAGGTTGACAGAGCCAGGTGTGAATTATTTCCTATGGAGTTGTCCAAAAATTCAATCAAAGTGGCTGGTTACCCTCCTAACAGTTATACCACTACTGTACTGTAGAGTTTGTTTACCTGGCAGGCTGTTACTGTGGCTCCCAGGATTCACATTGGGAAGCCCATGGATAACTGTCTCTCTCAGCAACATGCATAGCACCTCCTGGAACTATGAAGGGTAGCCAGTAAGAAGAAGCTTCCAGCTCAGCTGCAGCTTGCGTACTCTATGTCTTTCAACTACAGTGTGCAGCATCTTCAGCGATAGGGTCTAACCATCAAGTTCACGTGGATAACCAAGAGCAACAGCAATAGCCTGTATTGTTTTAGGGAGCTTCAGGGACCCTCCTGGACAAAAAATAAATAAAAATAAATAAACAAAACAAAAAACTCATAAGAAGGCATCACACACCTGACACTAGGGTTTTCCTTTAATAATTAATTGGTTTCTAAGTGAAACATTAGTCATACATTTAGGATACCTTTATACAAACTCTTTTATTTTGGATCATTACTTATTAACTTTTTTCATTTATTTTTATTTCATATTTTCATTTCATTTTATTTCATTTACATACCCACCACATTTCCCCTCCCTTCTCTCCCCCCTTTCCCTCCCCTGACTCCCATCTACCCCCTCCCTCCCTACCCCTCTTCTGTCCCCATTCAGAAAGGGGCAGGCCTCCCATGGGCTTTAACAAAACATGGCACATCAAGTTGAGGTAGGACAAAACACACACACACACACACACACACACACACACACACACACACACACACACTGCATAAAGGCTGGGCAAGGAAATCCAGCATGGGAAACAGGTTTCCAAAAGCCAGCTGAATGCCAGGGACAGGTCCTGATCTCACTGCTAGGAGCCTTGTAGATAGACGAAGCTACACAACTGTGACACACATGCAGAGGGCCTAGGTCAGCCCCATGCAGGCTCCCTAACTGTTGGTCCAGAGTCCATGAACTCCCAGGAGCTCAGGTCAGCTGTCTATGTAGGTTCCTCCATCATGACATTGGCCCCTCTCCTCCCTTTCTTCAGGAGGACTCCTGGAGCTCAGCCCAGCTGGCTGTGAATCTCTTCATCTGCTTCCATCAGTTACTGGGTAAAGGCTCTCTGATGACAGAGTAGTCAACAATCTGATTACAATAGATGGCCAGTTCAGGCACCCTCTCAACTACTGCTAGGAGTCTCAACCCAGGATAACTAAAATAATCATGTATAATAAATGAACTTCCAGAGGCATCACCATCGCTGACTTCAAGATCAACTATAGAGCTACAGTAATTTAAAAAAGAGAAAAAAAAAACAGCATGGTATAAAAGCAGACATGTGGATCAATGGAACCCAATAGAAGACCCTGACATAAATCCACACACCTATGAACACCTGATTTTTGACAAAGAAGCCAAAATATACAATGGAAAAAAGAAAGCATCTTCAACAAATAGGGCTGGCATAACTGGATGTCAACATGTAGAAGAATGCAGATAGATCCCTATCTATTGCCCTGAACAAAACTCAAGTCCAAGTGGATCAATGTCTTCAACATCAATCCAGTTACACTGAACCTGATGGAAAAGAAAGTGAGGAATAGCCTTGAACACATTGGCACGGGAGACTATTTCCTGAATAGAACACCAGTAGCACAGACACTAAGGTTGACAATAAATGGGACCTCATGAAACTGAAAAACTTCTGTAAGGTGAAAGACAATCTATAAGACAAAATTGCAGCCTACAGAATGGGAAAAGATCTTCACCAACCCCACTTCTGACAGAGGGCTGATCTCCAAAATATATAAAGAACTCAAGAGAGTTTTGCTGTGTAGCTTTGGAGCCTGTCCTGGAACTCCCTCTGTAGCCCAGGCTGGCTTCAAACTTTCGGAGATCAGTCTGCCTCTGCCTCCTGAGTGCTGGGATTAAAAGTATGTGCTACCACCATAGATTATATTTTTAATAAGCTTACAACTGGTAGTTTTCCATATGGGTTTTTTTAATGTATCTAAAGTTGTGGTTATCCCCACCTCCTCCTTTCATCGTCCTCCCTGCCTCCCTGTATAGAACTTCCTACCCCCAGAATACCTCTCCATTGACTCCCATGTCAGATTTTTTCTACTACCCCCTCTCCCTAAGGCTTACTTCTTTTCTCCTTCCATGTGATGGCTCCCTTTATCTTTCTGACCTTTACTGACACTCAACACTAGGCATACTACTCTAAAAATCCACACCTCGAGTGTACACAGAAGGGAAATAACATGCAGCATTTGTCTTTAGGCCCTACTACCTTTCTGTTACCTCACTGGGTTTCTAGCAAATTTTATTCTTTTTTTTAATCATTGAATAATGTTCTTTTGGCTGTATGCATCACATTTTCATTATCTACATTCCATTGATGGACACCTAAGCTGGTTACATTCCCTTAGTACTGTGAGTAGAACCACAGTGAACAAGAGTATGATATCTCTGTTGTAAATCTTGGATTCCTTCAGATAAATGCTTAGGAGTGGTATTGCTGAGTCATGGGACAAATTTTTAGCTTTTTGAGGAACTTCTGCACTGATTTCTGTAGTGGGCATACCAGTTTTTCTACCTCCTCTTCAGCATTTGTAGTCATTTGTTTTAGGAATAATAGTCATTCTGACTAGAGAAAAAAAGAAATTTCCAAGTAGTTTTAACTTTAATTTCCTGGTGGCTAAGAGTTGAACAGTGTTTAAAGTACAAGTTAACCATTTATATTCTTTAGTTTTGCAAATTCTCTGTTCAGTTTCATAGACCGTGTTTTACTTTTACTCAATTTGTTTGTTTTTCCGTGTTTAGTTTTTTAAACTCTTTGTGTAATTTACACTCCAATTTTCTGTCTAACATTCAGCTAGAAAGAATTTTCTTTCTTTCTATAGACTTCCATTTCACTCCATTGACAGTGTCATGAGCAGAGGTGAGAGCAATGAGGAGGAACAGAGTGGATGGCTATGGCCACCTTCCTTATATGAGCAAGGAGGTTCTGTGGAGGAGAACAAGAGCTGAATGGGAACTGAGTAGGGGCCAAATTTTGGACTGACTTCTTCACATCCTAGAGTGATCAGGGTGGGGAGGCCAATGGTTTAGTGAACTCCCAAACCTCAGATAGTGGCCAGGAGTTGAGATGAATGTATAAGCAGGCTTCCTAAACCTTGAATGGTGAATTGGCCAAAATATCGGTTCACTCCATACCTCAGATGATGAACTAGAATTGGGGTCAAAGTTACTATACAGTGGGCAAGTTCTGGATATTAAAATAAATTCTTTTTTTTTTTTAAATAAAAGAAAGCATTTAATTGGGTTCATGGTTACAAAAAGTTAGAGTCCATGATGGCAGAGCAAACACATGGCAGCAGGAAGAGCTGAGACCTCACACCTTGATCCACAAGCAGGAGGCAGAGACAGAACTGGGAATGGCACAAGTCTTTTGAAACCTCCAAGCCTACCTGCAGTGACACACCTCCTCTAAAAAGGCCATGCCTCCTAATCCTTCCCAAACAGTTCCACAAACTGAGAACCACGTATTCAAGCAGATGAGCCTATTTTTCTTTTTTGTATATAACATTCTTTTTTATTTTATTTTATTTTACAATACCGTTCAGTTCTACATATCAGCCACGGGTTCCGCTATTCTCCCACCTCCTACACCCTTCCCTTACCCCCAGCCTACCCCCCATTCCCACCTCCTCCAGGGCAAATCCTCCCCCGAGGACTGCAATCAACCTGGTAGAATCAGTCCAGGCAGGTCCAGTCCCTTCCTCCCAGACTGAGCCAAGTGTCCCTGCATAAGCTCCAGGTTTCAAACAGCCAACTCATGCAATGAGCACAGGACTTGGTCCCGCTGCCTAGTTGCCTCCCAAACTGATCAAGCCATTCAACTGTCTCACCTATTCAGAGGGCCTGATCCAGCTGGGGGCCCCTCAACCTTTGGTTCATAGCTCATGTGTTTCCATTCATTTGGCTATTTTTTTTCAATAATTGAGTAGAACCGAAATTTATTATAAGCCACCGTCGTCCTAGGACCTCCATACTATATATATAGCCTCTATGGTTGTATGGGCTGTGGTCTGATTGTTCTTTATTTTATATCTAGAATCCACTTATGAGTGAGTACATACCATGACTGTCTTTCTGGGTTTGGGTTGCCTCACTCAGGATGATTTTTTCTAGTTCCATCCATTTGCCTGCAAATTTCATGCTTTCATTGTTTTTCTCTGCTGAGTAGTACTCCATTGTGTATATGTACCACATTTTTTCCATCCATTCTTCTGTTGATGGGCATCTAGGTTGTTTCCAGGTTCTGGTTATTACAAATAGTGCTGCTATGAACATAGCTGAGCATGTATCTTTATGGTATGAATCAGCATTCCTTGGGTATATGCCCAAGAGTGGGATGGCTGGGTCTTGAGGTAGTTCGATTCCTAATTTTCTGAGAAACTGCCATACTGATTTCCACAGTGGTTGTACAAGTTTACATTCCCACCAACAGTGGAGGAGTGTTCCCTTTGCTCCACATCCTCTCCAACATTGGCTGTCATTGGTGTTTTTGATCGTAGCCTAAAATAAATTCTTAAGGTAAAGTAAATGATATGAGAGATTATACAAATCCACATGAAAGATCAGGGTGCTAGTAAAGATAATAATGCAAAGAATTGCAAAAAGGAAATAATCAACCTTAACGGACTGGGGCCTTAATTGCATTGGCTTAGTCCCTTAATCTTCACTATTGTCTACTGACTAGAATTAAACCAAAGGCCCTGCATGTAAGATTACATAGGCCATAAACATTAGAGGACACAAATTACTGAGTGTCAAGTTAAGGTCTGATTATTACAGATAACACACACAAAAATAAAGCTGAGTATTAGTTTAGATATATTACTGTTCTTGAGTCTTTTTGATATGAATTTCCAGACAAAGATGATAAAATACATTCACCATGGGTTCTATATGAAATTGAAATATATGTTGAGTAGTCCTTAGGCAAGATGTAGCAAAATATTTGTTTATATGTGGATTTTATTATTAGCATGATGCAAATATCCCTGAAGGTCTCTGTATGAAAAACCTGAGTAACTACCGAATTAAAATTAACTTGTTGCCAGAAGGAATCTCACAAGTTTAGCTAGTGGGAAAACCTACAAAATTATTTACAGCAATAAACAAAGAAAGACAGCCTTTTAGGAATGAGAAGACCCAATAAATTAAGCATGCTAAAAACTGTTTGAGATTTCTTGAGAAATCCATTTACTTAGAAAATACATTTTTCCAATGAGTGTGCTATAGATATGATCAAATCAGTTTGATATAAATAAAATACTACCCTCATCTAAAAAGTATGACCTTATAGAATGAATTTACAAAAAGATGAATTTGTGTACACACACACACACACACAGAGAGAGAGAGAGAGAGAGAGAGAGAGAGAGAGAGAGAGAGAGAGAGGAGAGCAAGCACTGAGGCATTTCATTTTAGAATTATATCTATGGCTAAAGTCATACCCTGCATGACCTCTAGTTCCCTTTGAATGACCGACAGCCTCTAGGCTTTGCCTTTGACCACCTAATGGTATAGGCAGGTATCTCTTGCAGCCCTGGGTGCCATATATCGTCAGTGATTCTTCCGTCTCTCAACTTATTTCAGGCTGATATTTTCCACAATCTCATCACAGGGTGTGATGAATAACCAGCATTAAAGCATTCAGCATCAGTTTACTAGCCAGCTGCCAACTAACTATGATATCAATGCCTCATATATTAGTTTTCATTACAGGAGACCCCTGCTCCTATGTGTCATTTTTTTTCTAACAGTCAGGCTGGCCAGGTGTGCTAATACAGCTCTGACTCCCCAGTCATAGGCAGCAGGTGGCTCTGTCCTTCACAGTAGGGCAAAGATCCAGGCTGGTGAGGAAGCCACCAGTTCAAATATTAACCAAGGGCAAAAAGTCTCTGGAGGGTCTCCAACTAACAATTAAATCTTCTTTCCAAAGGGACACAGCTCACTTTCCCTCCCAGGGTATATGACTTCAGGGAAACAAAGAAGATACAGGAATCACTCTCCTCTCATTTTCTCAGAAGGTAAATGTCAGAAATATTGTATGATCAGTATTGATGATTATTATAATAACCACCAGGATTTCAGAAATAATGATTCAATTCAGAGACCTTCTTTTTCCTCTGAGAGGAAAAATATGGGCAAATGTACACAACAGAAGAAAAAATTTTATGTTGACTATGTTGGAGGTGGATTGAAATCTGAGGGGGCATAATGGAGAATAGGTGTATTTCAGTTTCACTTTAAGTATACCATTTCGTCTAGTCCCTCTACTGGACAAATCACAATATAATAATATCTTACGTCATTTAGCAAAATTCACATTCAAGTGTCAAGATTAATCATGGCATTTTCTTCTCATTTAACTGACATATCTGTTGCCCCCTGCTTGCTGTGTATGCCTCACAGAGAATTAGCAAATAATGTAGTTTAGAGGATTTTAAAGTCAGTCATATAACCCCAAGCATGATTGCTCCTATTGCTGCCCCACCCCCCACCCCCACAAACATTGCAAAACGCAAAAACTGGCAGGAAAAGACACATCAATGTTAGGTGATAGTATTGGGGTTAAAAGTTGGGCTTTTATTCTAGGGCTGAAGAGAAAGTTCAGTCAATAAAGAACACATGAGCTGGGCTAGATCTCTAGAACCAAATGGAAAAGTCAGGCATGATGGCTCATGACTATAGTCTCAATACTGGAGACATGGAGGTAGGTAGATGCCTGACTCTCTTTGACCAGCCAGGCTTGCTTACTTGGTAATCTCTAGGCCAGTAAGAGATCCTTGTAGCATGAATCTTAAAAGTTCTTATTAATAAAATCAAAGCTGAGGCCAGTTATTGGGGTCAATGCTGGTAGATCAGAGAGACAGAACAAGCCACAGCTATCTCACCTTGCAAATTCCTCAGCTGGTCCTGTTTCCTCAGACTGAAAGCTTCTGTGTCCTCATCCCAATGGCTTCAGCTGAATTACTGCTCAAAAGCCTGAATGCTTAACCAACCAAAACCTTCTAGTTTCTGGTCCTCACGCCTTATATATCTTTCTGCTTTCTACCACCACTCCCTGGGATTAAAGGCTGGCTTTCTGGGATTAAAGGTGTGTGTCACCATGCTTGGCTATTTCCAATGTGGCCTTGAACTCACAGAGATCCAGAGGGATTTCTATCTCTGGAATGCTAGGATTAAAGGTGTGAGTGCCACCATTTTCTAGCCTTTGTATTTAGTGGCTGTCTGTTCTCTGACCCCAGATAAATTTATTAGAGTACACAATATTTTGGGGAACACAATGCCACAACAGATCCTGTCTCAAGAAAAAATATATGCAGAAGGTCATAAATAACATCTGTAATAACCCTCTGGACTCCATACACATGTGCATACATACCTACTCCACATGAATACACCACACACACACACACACACACACACACACACACACACACACACACACGCAAACTCATACAATCAGGTATTCTAACATCTACATGAACAGTTTTGGGTTTATACAACATTTGCTTTGATATATCAAGAACACGAGTAATGATTAGCTATTACAAAATGTAATAAAGTCCCCAGAGACTTTCATTCATAACAGCAAAAGAAAAATGCTGAGTTGTAGCTTAAAAAAATCTTAAAATATTTTCTTTCAGTAGTACAGAAAATGAATGCAGAAATTTCCAAACAGAAATATTAAGAGAATATCAAACTGGGACACATACTCAGGTGTGCATGGAGACCTACTTTGACAAAAGTGTGTGTATGGGGTGGGGGCGTGTTATTACAAATGGTCCCTGGAAATCATGACTTTTTATTTAATGCTAATGGGAAAATTGAACTTCTGTAGGAAAAAATATATTCTTTGCTTAAGGCACATGCCAAAGTTAAGCCCAAGTATACTAAACACCCCAATGAGTAAAGTTAATCTCACATGTCTGGGAAAAATATAGGTAATTATCCTTAGACTATCAGGGTGAAGAAGATTTCCTTAAACAAAGCAGTATGATTATAAAGAAAATACTGTTCCATCCATGCAATAAAATAAATCATAAAGTATTTCAAAACACACGACTCAGACAAGGAGAATCTTTATAGCTTGTTCAGGCAGCTAGTATAAAAAAAAATCTAAAAATCAATAATGCACCAAATATGTGTGAGTAATTCACCTGAAAGCAATAAGCATGTGAAAAGAAAATGTTCAACCTCAATGGTAATCAGGAAAAATGCAAATTAAACCCAGTACTTTCTGTCACAGGCATGAGAAACAGTACTGTATTCTAAGGGAATGGATCTTAAGAAAGAATCAAGAGATAGCACTGCTAATGGCTAATATGACAAGAGAGATAAATACATATTCTGCTTTGATATTGTTTGCAGGCTCTTTTTGACTCCCTTTGCTACATCAATTTTTTTCTTGCTATAAATAGTTCAGGGACAGACAGCAAAGGGGATATAATCAAAGCATGCCAGAAAATGATGTGTACTGCAGTCTTAAAGGGATCTTGAGGCTTGTAGCATCACTGAACTGACAGTCCTGCAGAAAACACACACCTACATAGGAAATATAGCCTGCAGGAAAGACAGTTCAGCATATAATTTAACAAGGTGCTAATTAGATGAACAACAACAAGAAACGAGCCAGGAAGATACCTTTGGAGTGTTTTTCAAATGCTGAAGGAATGGGATAAAGTGCTAAGGGTTTTTGTACAAAGTCAATGTATTACTTACCACTCAGCACCATCATTTTGTCAGTGTCAATCATGCCATGTGGGTCAATGGAGATTAGCTGGGCAGTTTTCAGATGAAGTTGCTACATACTCTATGTCTACATACTAGAGTAGATACCGAACAGTGGCCATTGGTGGATATTCACACATCAAACATCTTAACTAGAATGGTAAGAACAGGAGAAAAAAGAACTTTTTTTCTCTCCAGGAAATGTCTGAGTCTAGTCTGGTCAAGCTGACTAGCAGGTATAATATCATGGGTATGCTGTGGAGTTTAACCCAGCATTGTCAGACTTCATATATAGCATGGCTTCTTTCAGGTCAAGGTTAAGGTAAAACTGCCAACTTTCTGTGACTAATCTAAAAAATTAGTGCCACTGCATCCCACTAGACAAATGCGTCATGAAGAACAGCCCATATTTAGGTGACTTAGATGTCACCTCTTAATGTGAGAAAAATCAAGTAAGAAGAAGGGGGATGGTCATGGCTATCTAGCTACCTTTAACTGTCAACTTGACACAGCCTTAAGTCACCTGAGACAGGGGTCTCAATTAATGGATTTCCCAGCCCAGACTGGACTGTAGGCACATCTGTGGGGATTGTCTTGAGTGTTAATTAGTGTAGGAGGGCCCAGCCCACTGTGGGCAGTACCAGTCTCTGGGCAGGAGGGAGTGATGTAAGAAGGGTAGCTAAACATGAGCTAGAGAGAATGTCAGAGAGCAGCATTCTGCTTCAAGTTTTCTGCTTCAAGTTCCTGCCGTGACTTCCCTCAATGATGGACTGTAACCTGTAAACTGAAGCAAATCTATTCCTCTCCTAAGTTGCTTTTGGCCAGAGTGTTTTGTCATACTAACAGAAAGGAAACTAGAACACTGCTATGAAAGATGACTTCACTCCCAGAGGTATGTTATAAAATGATTATGGCCGAGCCAGCATCACTGTATGTCATTGTTATCTGTAAATAGTCAGCCAGGACTTCAAACTTGCTCTGAAACATGGCATGCATGGACACAGGCCAGAACCAGTCTCCATGGGTGCCAATATGGGAATATTAAAACTATTCATCCTATTGAGGACCTACCCATTTGTCTCTTTCCAGGTATGAGGGAATCACTCAATGTCAATAAAACCAGATACACAGACTCAAATCAATTCTGTGGGATCAAATGGATTAAAGGACTTTCACAATTGTTGCATGCCTTATAAAATTGCAGCCTAGGCATCACTCTATTCACGTTTTATTTTATTGGAAAGCCATTAATAAGCCCTAGTGTACATTTCATTTTGATGCTTAAAATTGTTTATTTTTTAAGTGTTTTCAAGCAAATAGCTAACTATGAATCCAAGCTAGTAGTATGCAATACATAGGCTATGCTTTACAATCCATTTATAAATTCTGTTGGGAAAGTAACTATCATGTGGTGGTGGCTCACACCTTTAGTCCCGGCAGTTGGGAGGCAGAGGCAGGTGGCTCTCTGTGAGTTCAAGGCCAGCCTGGTCTACAGAGCAAGTTCCAGGACAGGCAGGACTAAGCAGAAACTGTGCATCAAAACACCAAATTTAAAAAAAAAAAAAAAAACAGAAAAAGAAAGATAAAGGAAGTGACCATTCTTATAAGTAGCCATAATTCCAATCCATTAGTCTTTTTGTCCTCAGAACCACTCTTTTCCATATGAAATTCAAATATTATATTCAATGTTTAGCTACCCAATTTAGGTTTGAGGCATTGCCATCTTTTCACTCTGACCTCTGTTGCCAGGAAATTCTGAGTTTAAAATAATATGTATTGTTAAATTTGTAGGGGTTTTTTTGTGTGTGTGTGTTAAGGTTGTGTTCTGTGTATTATAAAAGACTACCTTGTAATTTTTTCCTGATGATGCTTGATATAGAGTTCTATCTTCAAATTCTCCCTTCCTTTATCTAAGGCACACATGGAGAAACTAACATAATATCCACAATATCAAAGCACTATAGAGACTTTTTGTTCTGTTCCTGGCACAAAGAAGATTCAAACGATTTTTATCAGTCTCTTCATGTGTTTATGTAGCTCAAAACTATTTCTCGGAGAAAAATAATGGGTTTCAAAATAAAAGGCAACTCTATCCCTGCCTGTCACTTACATGTAGCTAAGGTGGATGGATTAACCCTCGCAAGCACAGGCAGCAAGGAAGAATTCCTGTGATTCCACATTCTTATTCACTGTTGCTTTTGCTCGGGTTCTAAAATGGCATTTTAGTATTAACTGTGGTGGATGGAATATCTCAATCCATGTAGCTGAATGTTAATGAGAACCTCCACATATTTTAATAAAATATAGGAAAATACTTATCCAAATAATTTTATACTGTAATTTTTAAAGCATCTTTAAATGCATCCACACTTTTAAAAGCATCCACACTATCTTAAAGGAATGTGCCTTCACATACAACTGCTATATTTGGCTACTTATAGCCCTATGAGAAGCCAATATTTGTGAATAATTCTAAATAACTCAATTCACTTGACCTGCCCATGTCATCCACTCCAGAAAAGGCAAACCATAGATTGATAGATTTATTTTTGAAACATCTTGGAAAATGCAAAAGTAATTTTGCACCCGAATGGGGAAAATAATTTATCTTTCCATCTTGGAACATACAGGTCCTTTGTAGAAGAAGACACAGCATTACCACTTAAAAGTTCTTGCATTTGGTAAGTACCACGTCCTTCAGTGTGGTGGAAGTTGTCACAGAAACAACCATAATTACAAGAGAAATGGTTATTGGGGAAATAATATTTACTTTAATAACTTCCCCACATTTCCCTCATAGAGGAGTTAAGTCAGAAGCAAGTTTTCTATTTCAAGACTGTGCAAAGGCTATAGACCTCAGCTTTCTGCTCTCCAGAGTCACTTTTTATTTTTAACACATGTTGATGTTTAGCTGCTTAGCTTAAATCAGTGCCCTGAATCCTAAACTTGTTTCTGAAGAATCCGGCTTCTTGAATCACCTGCTAGAGACATATGGATAAGATTTTTAAAAGTGTGTGGTTTAACAGAATAAGTTGCATCTAGAAGGCAACTTGATATCTTGCCCATGATATCTCCCAAGGTGAGTAATTATTTCAATCATATTTATCCTCTGTGTATTCAGAGTTAAAAGAGAATCTTGGGAGTATAACAGGAAGAGGTGCTTATAAATGCCTCATTCATTTTATCATTCTGAATTTTTTGTTTGTCATTTCTCTTACACAAGTGTTGTTTCTTCCTTTCTTGATAATAGTTGTAGCTTTTTAACTTCTTGATGACCTTAACTCCATGATCACTTCAAAAATATCTTAAGAGTTGTGTCTAATGTTCAAATTATTCCCACAGACTTATTTTTAAATAGATTATGTTCATTCATAATATATTGGTTTGTTTTAATACCCTTATACTATGTTTTAATATTCATATCTATACAAATGAATATACCTATTTTAAATTCTATAACCTCAGAGATATGAACATATCATAGATATTCACATTCCTAATATTTAGTTTTTAATACTTTATCCTGGTTTCTTCTAAAGATGATTTATAGCAACTTTCAAAATATGTAGAGTCTGAATTAGTTATATATAGAGTATAATAGATTAATGAAAATAATTATTATGTATTAAATAATGATTTGTAAAATGAAGTGATTAAACAAAAATCAAGAGAAGCTAAAGGCCCCAGAATATAGGTGAAGTCTGTAAGCACACTGGCTTCTGCACAGTCAAATCCTAAAGATGCTGCTTATGAAGATGCTCAATGGAATCCCCATCATCCCTCTGACTGCTCAGAAGCAGCTCTCCCGAGGATCACAAAGTAGATCCATGTATAACACTTCACCTTTTCTTTTGGTGTCTGTGTGATGGATGAGACTTTTTTTTCCATCTTACATACCAA